>NC_056749.1:422601931-422684431 GCF_019279795.1 Protopterus annectens
TTCATGTTACTATAAACAAGTCAGCTAACCACTATTTCCAAATCAACCATGCCTAGATAAATTTGAGCATTGAATGTTTACTTGATAAAAAAATGATTAACAGATAGGGGCTATTGACACGACAGAAATGGGTGCTAAAGACAGTTGTTAATACTGCAGGGTAGATTACTGGATGACTGTGAATCTACTGATGCCCCAATGTGGAGTAAATGACAGTAGTGAATTGGGCTTCTGCCAAATCCCCGAAAAGGACCTGAACCCTTGCTAATATCTCATGGTGTCTAAGAAAGCACTGTCAGAGTTGGCCCCTAGACATATCCTGATATAGACTAGCTGCTAATGGTAACCTGGGTAGCCGCTAATATCTGAAAATAGATCAACTAGCACTAGTGTATTAGGCACATGCTGATGACCAAATCTGTTTTTTTTTGGCTCCAGTGGAATTAGCATCTGTTAATGTCCTGACAAGGATGAGATAGCATAGATGCACACAACACCTGTTAATGTCTTTACAGGGATACGATTTAATGGATGCACAGGACACCTGTTAATATCCTGAGAAAAAATGAGATGGCAGGGATGAACAGGGCAGTCTTGACCGGAATGAGAATTTATGGATGCACAGAACACTGGTTAATGTTCTGACAAGATGAAATGGCATGGATGCATAGGACACCTGTTACTGTCTCGACAAGGATGAGATGGGATGCATAAACAGGGCACTTATTAATGTCCTAACAAGAATAAGATGACATGCATGCAGGGGACACCTATTAATGTATTGACAAGGATGAGATGGCATGGATGCTCAGGACACCTGTCAATGTCCTGACAAAAATGAGATGGCACTTGGCACTGGTTAATTTCCTGACAAGGATGAGATAGAATGGATGCTCAGGTCACCTGTTACTGTCCTGACAAGAATGAAATGGCATGCATAAACAGGGTACAAACTGATGTCATAATAAAAATAAGATGACATGCATGCAGGAGACAACTATTAATGTACTGACAAGGATGAGATGCCATGAATGCACAGGATGCTATTTAATGCCCTGACAAGGATGAGATGGCAGGAATGCACTGGATACCTTATAATAGCCTATGTGGAGGGACTAGCATTTATGAACTGGGAGCTTTCTATTTCTGAGATGTAGGCACTAGGGAACAGAGTACTTTCTTATTTCTGAAAAGTATCAGTTAGCAGTGCTGTACTGGGCATTTGCAGATGTGCCATTAGTGACCAACTGACATGCATGAAATAGGCACTTGTTAGTTTCAGATAGAGATACGCTACCCCTGGTTGTCTAGGCACCTGCTAATAATCTGGCTTGTGTACCTCGGTATCATTAAAATGAAAGTGAATTAAGACGATTTCTTTACTGCAGAGAACACAGTGATTTTATTTTTTTTTTTCATGGACTGAGTGCCCCTTTACTTTTGTGGGAAGGTGGCCTTGGTGAGACAGTGCTTGTATGAAGGGTAGAAAACAATAAGTTAGTGGATGGGGAAGGAGTTTTTTGTACCTCAAAACAGAAATCTGCACTTGTGATTTACAACAAAACAATTTTCTTTATGTCAAAAAGGTCTTACCAAAATGGTACCAAGCAATCCCTTGTTTGTGATTTGCAATAAAACAATTTTCTTTGTATTAAAAATACCTTACAATGTGGATACCAAGCAGTACCTATTTACCCAAATTTGTTGTCCTGGCTTATATTCTTGATTTTTCCAAACAGCTCTACACATTCTATGTTAACTGTTTCTCAGCACGTCCATTCTATATATGTTGTATTTCATTCCTTAACACCACGGGGAATAATACTGGGCCAGATTCTGAAAACTTGTTCTCAGTAAGTGATTTACTCTAGTGCAAGGCCTATCTCTAAAGGAGGCTTACACTGGAGTTAGTCACTTATACTAAGAGCAGGTCTTTTAAAACCAGGCCCACTATGTATACTGTACAAATACTGACATCAGTCATGAGTCTTCTTCAATGACATTTCCATGGGACTGTCACTGTAACTCTAGTATAAAAATCAGTTTATTTTCTTAAGACATCTATTGTCAAACTATGTGGCGCAGTCCTTCTCCCAGGAGAAAATCCTTATATTCAGTATGCAGTAAAGTAAATCACAAACTCAAGTTAAGGGTGCTGAACGTGTTCAGACAAATTATATTTTGTTAAAATGTATCATGAATTCATAAGTAAGACAAAGAAAATTAAATCTGACCCAAAGTAGAAAAGTTTTGCTAGTTTTATGCTAATGCAGACATTCAGATTTGATATGGTTTCTTAAATGCCATTTTTGTAATGAAAGTACAATTAATGATTTGCTGTACTCTGGTTTTCAATGTGCAACTTTTCAAATATATTCATTACACAATTTATGTTTGACTTTCTACATCTAATAAAAGAAAAATACGACATTGCATTGAGAGGAGATTGAAGACCTAGCTATAGAAATATAATCAGTTGTATACAGCTGTGTGTTAACAATTGCATGGAGTATCAAGGTAGAACTTGACACAAATAATTTTTAGCTGATTTTTTTAAGCAGAACTACTATGAATTAGTCCCAGTGGAAATTAATATCTCTTTGCATACTGAGAGATGCACAACTGGCATGCTTCTAGAAAAGTGACTTCTGGCATGAAGCTTGCATGTTATTTTTATTTCACTGAATCCAGTGTAACAATACAACACAGTACTATGAATTTAAATGTGAAGCAGTACGTTTTGTATATTTATAGAATGTAAAAATGTGCCACTAGCCAAAATAATTGACAATTATGTTTATACTGCGCACACTGATAAGTACTACGATAACAGTTTTAAACTGTTTTAGTTTTAAATAATGATTTAAAAATTATGGATAAGCAAGAAACTATTCTTTAGGGCTACAGTAAAAAGTTCTGAGGCAGTAGCTACTTAAGATTATTAGTCCCCAAATACCATCTTCATTGTGCTTTCTTGGTGAAATATAAAATGCAGGAAACAAAAGAAAAACACAGTTTTAGAGAACCACATTGTTACAATACAGAAATAATGGAAACTTCAAATGCATGTTATACTACAAGGATTATGTCAAGCCACAGTGAACATGTCATCTTGCAGCATTCAACAAATCCAAGTTAATTTTTCTAAAAGGCTGGATTAAAACATAGACACAAGTAACTGATATTTATTAGGCCTAACAACAGAACTTCATCATATTAAGTATGCACACTTGGAATCTAAGATGTGTGTTAGAGAAGGCTCCTTGTACAAGACAATGAAAATGCTTGTTTTACCCTTTCCTTATTTACTATGTGTGGATATCCATCTATATCATAACATCGACAGCTTATGTTGTCGAATCCTAAAACATCGACACCTAAGCGTTGAAAACTAACAATAGCGAATGGCCACATCATTGAATTCTTTCCTCAGGAAAGAATTCAGGTGGCTGTCCATAAACAAAATAAACACACCCAAACATAGTGAGGGGCTTCACCCCCCCACACCTCCCGATGTGAGGGGGCTGCGCCACCCCCCCAACTAAATAGACTACGAGATCACTCTACATTGGGTAAAGGGCAAATCCCCGATAACGGCCACGCAAATTCTTTCCCGAGGAAAGAATTTGATGATGTAGCCATTCGCTATTGTAAGCTTTTGATGCTTAGGTGTCGATGATTAAGCATTCGACAACCTAAGCTGTCGACAATTCAATATGAACCCGTGGATATTATATATATAGGCATACTATGTGAATAAATCAGTTTCCCTGCAAGTGGTAAAGTTTAAATTGTGTAAAGTTGTTCATTGCAAACAAATGCATTTCATCTCTTTTTCTTGTACAGAATCTCTATTGCCATTGTTTCAGACACACATGTTTTTTCTGAAACAGAACTGGTAGTGATGCATATTTATTTTTCGATTTCAGTATTTCTACCAGTATATGACAATGTAGTTATCAAATATAAGAACAGAAAGTGGATTTAGTGAATCCCTCCCATACAAGGAGTGCTGGTGGCTCCCCCCCTCCCTGGGCTCATCTGTTTATAACTTTATTGAGATCATGTGGTTATAACTTTATTGAGATCATGTGGTTATAACTTTAGATCATGTGGTTATAACTTTATTGAGATCATGTGGTTATAACTTTAGATCATGTGGTTATAACTTTATTGAGATCATGTGGTTATAACTTTATTGAGATCTTGTGGTTATAACTTTATTGATAGATACCTTGATGATTCATACTGGGTACAGATAAGGGTATGTATGTTTGGATAAGGATGTAAAGCATGAATGGAAGCCATCAACAGGTGGGTAACCTCAGGACTCATTATATTAAAAAAATGTATGCATTGGACATGGGAGGTATTTGCAGTTTTTATAAAATGTGTAGACTGGGATTATGTCTTTCTTGAGAACTAAACTGCACTAGCTACAAAACTTTCTTCATGAAGGAACAGTCTTTATGTGAAGAAATACATTACACTGTGTGAGTAAATGGACTGGCTAATAATCACAATAAACTTTTTTGTACAGGAAAAGGTATACATATTACTTGAAGGGAACGATGATGGGGTAAAAGTACACTAGGTCAAAAGCTTAGCCTTCCCAACTTCTGTTTTTCTCCTTTTCATCCACTAAAGTTCCTACATTTGATGTACTCATAATAACATTAGACATGTGACTTCCTGTTTATTTCTGTAATCCTTTACATCAGAGTACAAGCCTAACTGAAAATTTAACAGCTGCCTGTTACTTCTGCTGTTTTTGCAAAACTGTCCTATGTTATACTGGCTAATAATCACATTTGTTATGGCAGCGATGGCCAGTCAGACTGCAGGAAAAGCATCAGACCAGGTTTTTCATAAGGTCTCCAAGCAATATTACCATATATTTATACTATATATATATATATATATATATATATATATATATATATATATATATATATATTATAAATACAGCTCAGTATCTGTTGGCGCCTTCATCTCTGCAGTAACAAAGATGATACTATGTCCACAGTGATAAGCGCGCACGAGCATGTGTGTTTATAGATATAAAATATATTTACACACATGCATATGTATATATATTTACATAGCTCTAGATATAGAGTGATAGACAAGAATTCAGTCTTAGTAATCACAGATGAATTTATTATATTACAGTCTACCTGTGACCAGGGATGGCTAGTGGTATTGGACTGCTGGCCTGAAGCTTCCCCAATTTTGTCAAAAAAAAAGTTTGAATAATTATTTGTACACACTAATAGCAGTGTGAACTGCAAACTAGTGTGTAAAGTTGAAAATGCGATGTTTCAGAGAACTTGAAGCTGTGTGCATGCGTGCTTGAGATCTGCTTTAAAAAAAAGTAAAAATATTTTTCTTGTCGCTGGACTGTTTTAAGACAGTCCAGAATGGGACAGCTGCAGGCATCTATGAAGATGCTCAGAAGGCATTGCAGTTTTAACTACAGTAAATTAGAACCTGACTACACTGTTAAATCAACAGCCATGTACGTGACTCAGTTGCTGATTAGTCCTGTTGCTCTCGCTTTCTCTTCCCACACTTTAAGCTAAACAGATAATTTGTGAAGGAGAGAGCGAGAGAGACAGATGACTGAAAAAAAAAACAGAACAAACTTAGTGGATCATTTAAATTTCTTCATCATCAGTAAGACAAGCCAAGGATTCCTTTTTTCAAATTAACTCCCTGTAAAAAAAAAAAAAAAAATCACTAATTAAGTTCTGAGGTTTTTTTTTTCTTTTTTTTTCTGCATTTTTTTTTCCTGGCAGGGTCAACAAGATACTTTCTGTATTTACTTTTTTTTTGGCAGCGTTGATCAGAAACGTTTTAAATGGTAGAGAGGAGTTGCATACAACAAGGTTAATCAGATACTACTGAGGCAATATGTTTTGGGTACTGTCGATTTTTTTTTTAATATAATGTACTGGCAGGGTCGACCAGATGCTAGTGGTCTATGTGGTTTGTGGGCTGTTGATAACTTTCTTTCTTTTTTTTAATATAATATCCTGGCAGGAGACAAAGAGATACAAGTAAGCAATGTGTTCAAGGGGGCCATTTGTGGATGACATTTTTTTTAACCCTAATTATTTTTTTGCATGGTTAGTCAAGATAAATTAAGATGGTTTGTCAATGTTTTGTGGTTGAAACAAACTCTACTCTTACATGAGTAAAGTGTGTATGGGTGCACTGAAGTAAGATCATGTGCAACTTCTTGGCTATGTGATGTGAAAGAAGTACAATAATGTAACCGTGGTCTTTCATTTTCATTATTTTAAACCTTGTAGGCTCAAAGCAGATTCTAGGTAGGCAGTTGGGATGGGGGCAATGCCTAAGTGTGAATGGAATGACTGCAGTTCTGGCTTGCTTTGAAAGACTGATGTGCATTTGAGTGAAGTAAGATCGACCACAAGTTATGAACTCTTGAGTATTGTTTATGTGAAAAAAAAAAATACTTACCTTAATGACAGTGTCATCTTTTTTTGTTGCTGTTTTTGTTTTTATTTTTAACTTCGAAAAATTAAATCAGCTACTGTGGGTGGGATAGGCAATGGAGATTGGGGCTATGTGTGGATGAAACAAATGGCCCTGCTGTTTACTTTTGTAATTCTAGCTTTGCAAAACTCTAATACTTTTCTGTCTGTATTTTAAGATGAATGTAAACTAATTAACAAGTTTATGACTAATTCTTTTTTCTTAATTATTTTTATTGAAGGTTTTAACATCAAAACAGTAATGTATAACATTTGAAATATGAAAAGTTATGACTAAGAAAACAAACAAAAAAAATATAAAAAACAACTAAAACAACTATTTACAAAGGTGTCTACTATACAATAAACATTCTAAAAAAATAATAAACAAATAATAACAGTAATTATTTAATTATTAAAGTATGTTTATCAAGAAGTTCTTTGAATTTCAACCAAATATTATGTGAAGAGGTAACTCTAGATGTTCTTGTCTTGATTGTAATAAGTTCAATTTGACATACTTCATTTGCAATGTTTACAAATTCTTTCAGAGTAGGAGTAGACTCATTTTTTCCAATTTTTGCTAATAACTTTTCTTGTTATTGTCAAGATGCTGCATAAAAGATGATATTTTATTCTTGTAACACAATCAGGAATAGGTACATTAAATAAAATGAGAGATTTAGTTGACATAAATTTATCATTGGAAACTACCTGTAAAAGAGAATTTATATTATACCAATATGGCTTAAGAATTATGCAGCCAAAAAACATATGTTACCAGTCAGCTTTAACATTTAATTTACATCTCCAACATCCTATATCTTTTTGTACATCAGTTCAATGTTATATTTATGAGTAATTATTAATGTATGTTATTTCATATCTGTTCACGTATATACTGTTTGTTTAAAAATGTTTCTAATATGTTGAAGCTTTTCTCCCCGGACATATGCTGAAAAGTTATTTTGTTTTTCAACTAAAGGTGGGTGCAGAAACACAGGTGAATAAAAGTAAAATAAATAAAATGAAATGTGTACTTGGCTGCCACACAAAAGCTCTGACTAATGTTTCTGTCAACAAAATGAAAATAATACAAGTATGCAACTCAACTGTTACTATTATTTCTACTTTAATCCTGACAGGTAAAAAGTAACTAGTTTAATTAGGTAATGGGGGTGTTTGTGAATTAAATGAGTTGACTGGATTTGCTGTTTACTATTATAATTGTGGCTTTGCAAGATTAATGTGTATTTGGGTAAAATCATTTCCCATGCAAGCCTATGAGTATTGTTTCAGTACAACAGAGTAAATTAACAGAATCTTTGCTATTTTTGTTTTAATCCTGGCAGAGTTAAAGCAGATACTTTAGGTCAGCAACTGATATGATGGCTTTTTGTGGATGAAAAGTTTGGCACTGTACTTCGGTGTAATAATTCTGGCTTTGCATGACTAATGTGTAGTTGAGTGAAATAAGACAGAATATAAACTCTTGACGATTTGCATGCATCAGTTCAATACAGTAATGAAAACATTATTACTGCAGCTGTCAAGGCCAAACCACCTACTTTAGGTAGATAACGGATATGGGAGAGTCGTTTGTAAATGAAATGAGTGCCCCTACTATTTACTGTTAGAACTCTGCCTTTCCAAGACTGCTGTGCATTTAGTTGTAGTGAGATGGAGTGAGTACAAGAGCTGACCACTGGCTAATGTTTATGTGAAAGTAAAACAGTAATGTAACTGTATTTTTTATTATTCTTTTTTTTTTTGTTTATCTTTCTAGGTACAAATAAGATACTTTTGGTAGGCAACTGGGATAGGGGCTATGTCAGTGTGAGAATAAAATGACTGGCCATTTACTGTTGTAATTCTGGCTTTGCAAGACTAATCTATATGGGGGTAAGCATACAGGCTGTGACTATTGTCTCTGTGCAGCAAACATTAAACTAACACAAATTTAATACTATTTTAATGCTGGAAGGATCACAGCAGAAACTGTAGTGGGCAATGAAATAACTGGCACTGTTTTATTCTTTTAATTCTGGCTTTGCAGGACTAATGTGTATTTGGGAGAAATAAGATACATTAATAAAAGCATTAATATTAATTAATACTTTAGGTAGGTCATGAGCATGGGGGACTGTCAATGAAATAAGTACTGCATGTGACTCAGTAACACTAAAAAACACCCAATTCCATGAAAATAAGCTGAACATCAAAAGTAAAATTTGAAAAAAAGACTAAAAAATGACTGTCCACACCAGGTTAATAGTTAAGCACTTTTTTTCATTTTAATGCAAATGAACGAGGAAGTTCATATGCATTAAAATGAAAGAAAGAGCTTAACTATTATCCTGGTGTGGACAGTCATTTTTTAGTCTTTTTTCACATTTTACTTTTGAAGTACTGCATGTGAAGCTGTACTTTAAATGTAAACAACTGTAGCACTTAATCATAATATGTTTACTTCAGGGTTATGACCACCACATACCAGAATGAGTGAGCAGACTGTTACTGTGGCCTATCTGAAATCTATTAATATTAGAGACTTAACTTTTGATGAAAAGTTAAAAATCAAGAGGACTGGAAGACCCACACCTGATTTCAAGATGGAGTCTCAAGGTGAAAATAGGTCAAAAACATACACATGCAGCTTCAGCAGCTCGGACTATGACAAGCACACCTGGATCTGTGGTTGTGAAGAAGCAGTTTGTACTGCTTCCCATGTTTATTGTTTGGTGGAGAGGATGCCTGGACATCAAAGGGTATGAATGACCTGAAGGAGTGTTCAGACTTCACCTGTCGGATTGATCAGAAGTTGGCAGACCACATAACTTCAACTGTTTTTGAAAGGAACATCAAAAACCATTCAAAATAAACTTATGGAAGGCATGCTAACAAGATGCAGTGAAAAAAATTAAAAACAAGAGATTCATACTGGTAAATTTGTAGCAGTAATTGCAGATGAAACTATAAATGTTGCAGGGCTGTGGTAAATTGCCATTGTGTTTTGTTATGTTGTTATGTTTGAAAGTAGATTTGAACAGCTGCACACCAACAAAACTCCAGTACTATTCAAAAAGGATATTTTTAGAAAAATATAAATCCCAAATCGCCATCAGAGAGGACTAACTATATGGTTAAATTCAAAAGAAGATTCTAATGGGAGACAGACTAATATAGTGAAACAGCTGATCTGAGCACAAGTGTAAGAGAGATGAAAATCAGCAAATGGGCAAAAGACAGTAGGGTCAGATAAAATCACCGCGTGAGCCATAATATGATGGATGACACATGACTTTCCCATACTTAGAGTTCTGGGGTAGAATAAACCCTTGGAACCTTCATTAGGAGAACCAGAGTCCATTCTCAGTAAAGGGTTGTCTTGGAAGTGAGATCCCTTCCTGATGTGGGTCAAACTGGAGTACCACCTGAAGCCAGTGAAGCAAAGGGTTTCCTCTAGAGTGGGTAAGAGGCAGTTGTGGCTAGAGATTATAAATAAGCAGGGCTAAGTGGTGTGGTGCTATATTGCAGCAGGGTCAGCTTGGAACAGTATTATAGTTTTAAAAATATACATATATGCTCAGGTTAAATTGTCTTCTTCAGAATAAATGGCAGAGCTACTTTGAGAAAGAGAGCTTATTTCAGGTAAATGTGGTTTTCATAATCAATTTAATGATGATGTGCACCTTAACTGTATGACTGTCAGTACATCAAAATAATGGCCACAGTAATGCATTTCTGTATTTCTGCTTGTTTTGCTCAGGATACACTAGCCATGTCAAGCCATGTTCATCCATGTATTGCTTCAGTTCCTACCAACTATACCCATTTTATTGACTCTGTACATCTCAGTTGTCTGATTGTGATCAAATAAGGAACATTTTGGTCATAATGATATATTTCAACTTGATTCATTCAATGGCACAATAGCTCTGCCAAGCCAGGTCAAGGACTGTTTGAATATCATCACATGAGAACAGAGGTCAATCACTTTTATCAACAGACTGCCTCTGTACAAACCCATTATAGGTTTTTCATTGATTGTGTACTCAGATGTTTGAATGTAATCCAAGAAATTAATAAGTTAGTGATCACTGTAATGCATTTCAGTTAACTGCTCACACACACACACACACACACACACACACACACACACACACACACACACACACACACACACACACACACACACGCACAGATGCACACCCATAAAGTATAATCTATTGCAGACCCTCAGATGCACAGGCATATCTGAGCAGACACACACACACGCGCGCACACACACACACACACACACACACACACACACACACACACACACACACACACACACACACACACACACACACACACACACACACACACACACACGTACCATCATAATCATCATCAGCCCTTGTTCCAATTTTCTACATGGGGTCAGGGTATCACGTTAACTGTCACTATCTCTCTCAATTCAGTGCCACACTCCTGCCTTCTTCAACACTAATGCCTGACTGTTGCAGATCTTTTTTCACACAATCCATCCACCTCTTTTCTGGAGTCCTCATTTCCTCTTACCTTCTTCCTGTCTGTCCCAAATCTTCTTCACCAGATTGTCTTCTGCTTTTCTGCACGTGTCTGAACCACTGTATTCTGTTCTCTTTGATCTTTTCTGCAATTGGAGCTACTTTGGCTTCTTCTCTTATGTCCTCATTTCTTCATCTGTCCCACAGCGTGGTTCCTATCACCCTTCTGAACCATTTCATTTCCATCACCTCTAGCTTCTTTATCTGCTCTGTCTTTACTGCCCAGGTTTCTGTACCACACAGTAGTACTGGTCGCACCACTGTCTTGTACACCTTAGTTTTCAGCTTCTTTGGCATTCTTCTGTCATAGACTACACCTGAGACTCTATGCCAGCTGGCTGCAGCACCTCAGATTCTAGCTTTCACGTCTTATTTCAGACTTCCCTTCTCCTCAGCAATCCCTCCCAGATTCTTGAAGATATTTACCTGTTTCAGTATCTTCCCTGCTACTTGTTAAAAGTGTGAGGAAATTAAGTTGTTTTAAAAATAAATACATTTGCCCCAGAGCCATTAGCCTAGTAACCTCCTAGGAGCCTATAAAATCACCACTGCCATCTTCAAATCAGCTTTCACAATCAGATTCAGTACCAGAGAAAATGCAGGCCTTTCTTTTTCCTTTTCTTTTTGATTTGCTTCTTCGAAGTTTGTGAAATATCAGTACTCGTTTAAAACCAAATCATTAACATCAAGGTCAGAAGATCCCACACTTTGTTGTAAAAAGATTTACAGTTTAAAACAGACTAAATTAAATGTAGCCATTTTAGACATCTCACAGCAGGCAGCTATCTGAGAATTCAGAGGAAGTGGGTTATCATCAAAATTGCATAAATAACTCACAGTGCTCATTCACTCAGCAATATCTTTCCTTTTAGTTATACCTGAATATCCTTACTTCCAGTCATAACTGAAGTCTCTCTCTGTCTCTAAATGCAATTTTGTTGTTGTTTTAGGGGCTCAAACATTGTAAGACAGAAGTATAAACATTCATAGTAAGCCCTAGAAAACTGCAAAAAACTGGATGTTACTTGTCAGCAGTCGTTTTACTTTCATACATCATTGCTCAAATTATCTCCATATTTTCTTTATAACAAATTGCTTATTAAAAAGCAGTTCAAATAGTGAGCAATAAACCAAACTTTAAGGGATAGCAGCCTTCACAAAACTGCCTTGCACTAGAATTTTCACTTGGTCCATATTCCCTTTTTGGAGATATTAGGAGCTTTGATAGTATTCTATTTAAGTGATCTGTCTAAGACATAAAACAAATGGAAAATAAGCATACACATAGCTAGAATGTTCCTTTATAGTCTATGTAAGGCTAAATCTAAAAAATGCTGCCAGGTATTTTTTCTTTCTTTTTCTGTCTGTCCCGTTCACTATGAAACAGAGCTGAGCCTAAATGTATGTTAAAACAGAAAAGGTATTCATGACTCCAAACACTTGTCACAACTGGAACAAGAACAATTCTTTCTCACTAAAAAATGGGCCTAAATCACAGAATTATGCATTTTAAATGCCTTGATCCTCTACTCGTTATCATGCATGCTACTATGAGGCCACCTGTGCCGGATCTACTTTGCATAGTCGAAAGATCATAAGCCGAAACTGATTTAGCCAAGATGACAATACCAAAACTAAAAATGCCAAATACTGTACTTTTTCCCAGGGCAAGTAAACACTTGCCCAAAACTACATTACAGCAAACCAAATTATTTGAAACCCACCTAGGTGGGGGGGCTGTGCCCCCACATCCCCTTACTATATATACCGACTCCAGGATCACACTACAGTGGGGAAAAGGCAGTGTTTGGCATTTTTAGTTTCGGTATTGTCTTCTTGGCTAAATTAGTTTTGGTTTTATGGTCTTTTGACCATGTGAAGTAGACTCCCCATGCCTCACATATAGAGCCTCAACAGACCCTATTCACAAGTCTAAAGGTAGCATGAACACCTGCTCAAGGAATCTCAATATTTTTTGCAACAGGAATAGAAGATGTTGGAGGTATACGTATTTGTTACAAAGACTATCTTTTCTATGGAAGGGTCTTCCACTCCACATAAAGCAAAGTACGTTTTACTCTATTCACATATAATTTGGATGAATGGATGGGAAACTAAAAATTCACCCATTGTTTAGTACTCATGTTCCTCATGGAATTGGGCAACAAAAAAAATCCCAACATTTCCTTGTTCTGCCCCACAGTGGGTTATTCATACTCAGAATGTAAGAGCTACAAACTGCCATGGGAATGCAAAGCTAAGCTGCTTAAGATCCTCACAGATTGATAACTTAGTAAGTACCTTTGAATCTATGTGCTACTGATGATTTCAATGCACAACGAATCTGAAAATGATAGTGGAATCATAATCCACAATTACTCTGTGATATTGGCCCCATCTGCCAGACAATATACAAACATTCAGTGGAGGTGAGATAAATCATCGAATAGAGATCAAGGATGAACTAACTGTGCTTGGCTTATCTAAAACAGTGTCATCCTTTTTCAAGTCATTTTTATTAAATTTTATTAAGTCAATAGTAATCTAAACTGGGGAAGGTGAAGAAAGGATAACAAGTGAGCAAGAAGGAGTAGGGGTCCATTGGTAGTGCTATGTTGAAAAAATACATAAACGTGGAAATGAAATTTTATGCTAAACAGAAACTGAGGACAATGATGAAAAAACTCTATTTATATTTTTCAGCATAAACAAATTTGAAACCTCTAAACTATCTTTGCTTTTCAAAGATGTTGTACTGCCTAACACATTATTTCATACAGGGCCACTTTTGCTGGCTTTAGATGAATTTATGAATGGACCAGCACAATGGAGCCATAAATGTGTTCCATGTGATGAGTGATGCTCTGATCTACCTTGACCTTTTAGCATGGGAAAAGTTTATGTTAGGTTTAATAAATGTGATTCTGTATTGCAAATAGTATGACTTTGAATTTTGCAATAGTAGCTGACACTGGCTATTAAAAGATATGCAGTGTTAGACAAGATAACACTGTATGCCAGCCAAATACATTTTGACTGTGTGCCGCATGTCCAAAATGTCAGATGTTCTTTTCACATAGGGCTATGAGTAACTTGTGATTAAATACACTGAAGAATCAGGCTCCTGATCAAAAGTGTCTCTCGGGGAAAATATTTCAAGTGATGATTATTCAGGTGAATGGTACAGTAATGCCCATCTATGGGTTTGCATCTCAAACAGGCTCACTTATCTATGCTTTTGTGTAGAGTGACCTGATGATTATTACAGAATTACAGAAGTTATTATGGCTCATGTAAATTACATATAAATTTCCTCTGTGAGCTTTAGCCTGTCAGAGGAACATAAGTGGGTTTGATTAGAGGAGGTATGTCTTATAATAAATTATTGAAGTCTGACCAACATCACACTAATAAAAAACTATGCTACTTGATAATATCTGAGCTGTATAAGGCACACAGCTGTAATATCAACATCATTTAGAAAGTGAAGACTCAAAGTGATTCCCATCGCAAAGTTTGAATGGATACACATATTCAGCTCTCCATCTAGGCAGATGGCCTTTATTTCATACCTGTATGTGCAGGCCCAGTTCTGTTTAAGCTATTGCAATAAATGATAAAACAAAATTAAAATACTGGATTTTCCTAAAGCCCTACAATGAGTTGGTCTGGTATATGGAAAGTGTTGACCTGAACCAAGCACAAGAAATACCATGTTAAGTAAGGCTATGCATTTATAAAATGCGGAGTCACAAGTGAAACACTGACATCATATTTAGATGCAGCTTAGTCTGACTCACTAGTATTTTACTCTGAATTCCTTTAAAAAGTTATGCCAGCAGCAGTTGAGCTAAACTACTGCAGAATTTATATCACATAACTGAATGGACAAATTGTTGGACGTCATATGGTTAGTCCCATATCATCAGCGATTCAGTCCTTCTAACCATTCTGACTGAGATTGGATTACATCAGGAAATTTGCCCTTTTCTCCACTGAATTGCAGTCTCAGAGTTGTTATATATAATTAGCAGGGAGTGTGGGGGGGTGCAGGGAGCAAGCAGTTTTTGTGGTATATGTGGGTGTTATCTTTGTTTTGAGTTTGGTTTGATGGACTGAATTGTCAATGATACGGTTTTGACCATATGACATTTGACAATGTGTCTGTTCAATTATTTGATAGGTATCCACTACTGCATAAACGATCAATATAAAATGTAATTGTCAAATGGTAATATGTTCGATAAGCTATCTAAGGATGGTTGGAGATACAGTATAATTGCATGTATCATACCAATGGATTGCATAGCATAGAACAGGAGGAGATAAAGTGTCTCTCTGATATGCTGATATCTTTTCTGTGATTACCTCAAAAAGCTGTGATCACAAAGCAATGACTCAAAAAGAAATGCTAATAACATTTGCAGACAAAAATCAGAAAAATTACCCCCCCCCAACATGTGAAGCTGCACCTCAGATCCTTTAAGATCATTCATATGATAGGTTCATGGGTTGTTACTGGGTTAACAACCACTAAGGCATTTATAATCCAATTTTGCCCAATGTACCTTGGGTATCTATAAGGTGGAGGAGTAAGGAGGTAGCTAAGGGACTTAAGTGTGTGGGGGGATGTTAATCAGAGAGTATTATGCTTACTGTTGGCCTGTGTCCATCAGAGACATGAGAGTCAAACCAAGGGTGACTTTGACATTTCACATCCAATGGTCAAGATTTTGTTTGAATAGGGTCAGGGATGAACTCTGCTTCACATGGATGAGGACATTATACCATAACATGGGCATTTTTTGAGTCGCATATCTGTCCCTCCAGCATGTGCTATTTATATCACAAGTGAAGTTCAAATGATTGCTTCTAGTGTTTCTAATGCTGTTTAGTTTGGATGTGCAAAAGCTCTATCAGGGCTGGATCTGAGGATGCCTTATAAGCCAGGCCTAGATCACCTCTCAGGAGCCTGTAGGATACTGAGGATGGAGACAGGGCCCTTAGGTGATCTGTGTAGGACAGGGTATTCATACCCTGGATTCTCCTGGTGAGGAAACTTTATGGGCATTCCAACTGTTGCAACTGTATGGTTAGGTACATGCCAAAGGGGGCATTGTACTCAATGATGGATCTGATACGGCTGAATAGACTGGTACTATAACTTCTTTGGACTTGAATACCATACCCTTACCTATAAATGGGGGAACATAGAAAAATGTTCTTACCATCTTTGCTACATGTTGGTGGAAGGCCAGATTACTGTCTACATATGTTTCATATCCCTGACTACCAGATCAACTCTTAGGGGTGTTTAATTGATGGAGTAATTAATTTGTATGGACAATTTCCCAAAGGGAATTGTAATGTATTTATTGGCATTTAACTGTGGCTTTGGTACCAGTCTTTTGTATGTGTTAGACCCTCTTGCAAGATGTTGGTGTCATGGGGAAATATGTGATAGCTCCAATTTACAGTTGTTTGTGAACTTGGTGAGCTAAGAGCCTTTGACATTAGCACTGACTTCTGAAAAGTTGATGCCAAACAGGTACTTCAGTGGTGACTGGTCTCTTGGCAGAGGTAGTCTCACCAATCCTGACTTCTTGGGTACTCTCAGTGAGTCAGCCAGCAATCCAGTGAGTTATGTAGGGATTTATACCCGCATGTAACTTTATGCTCACGTGGTGTATTGTATTAATTGTTTTACCCTCATCCATTGCTTTGATGACCTTCTTGAAGAAATCAACCAGGTTAAGTAGGCAAGCCAAACTGGGATGGGTTCAGTGTCTATAGGATGCAATGTCCTTACTGATTATTTCAATGATAATTTGTTCTACAGTTTTGCACAGTAGACTTGTCAGTCTGATAGGTCTGTAGTTCTTGGGGTCAGTTGATGGTCCACCCTTATGAAGAAGGATGACTGCTGGAGTCCTTCATTCACTTGATATATAACCTATTGTGAGACTGACTATTCAGGTGGCAATGAGGGATATTGTTAGGGCCCAGTGAGCCAGTATTTTTGGACTTAGTGCTGCCAGAACCTGATCCCTGCTAATAGTTGGGGAGAATACAACAGTAGGGATTAAAAAGGTGGTAGCTGGGGGTGGGGGTGAAGTTTGAGCTGAATTTATTAGCCAATAGGTTTACTATGTCTCCCTGACAGTGAAAATGGTGTCATGAACCACCAGTTCCTCACACTGCTGTGTGTCACCTTTACGTTTCTGGACATAGCTGAAGAAGGCCTTGTGCTTGTTCTTAGCCTGAGAGGCTATCCTGACCTGGTAGTTGGACTTGTTAGACTTAATTGGTCCTCTTAGATTCTTGTTTAGTTGAAATTAAAGAGCTCTTTTCTTTATGGAAGCTGCTCTTTCTGATTTTGGCCATGACTTTTTTCTTTTGTTATTTACCCAGTTGAGGTGAGGATTCCACCACTGGGGTTTGTTTTTGGTGTTTGTTTTGGGCTTACTGCTGGTACACACAGCAGCCTCAGTGCAGCCATTTAGATGTTTGTACAGGGTTTCTATGAATAATTTTCTATAGATAGCTGAGGTCTCAGGGTTAGGGGAGCCTTGAATTATGACAAACTGCTGCTTAATAGGATGTAGTTTGCCTTAGAATAGTTCCAAACTGTTACAGGTTTAGTTGGATTTTATGAATTTATTTTTATTTCAAAGGAGACAGCATGCGATCCAAACCCACTAGTGAAGTTGTGACATGGGGAGAGGTTGCAACATTATCCCATGTTGGTGAGTACATTTGATCCTCTTGTTGGAGTACGCACTATCTGGTTCAGGGTGTGTTTGTTAATAAAGTCCAGGAAGTGTTGTCCCTGTGAATTTTAGGCAGCGCATGTTTCCAAATTTATAGAAGGGTAGTTAAAATCACCCACTCTAATAGGTCTAGGTAAGAGTTGTGAGACTCTCGGGGCCTAGATGGTGACCTCTAGCTTGCTAGGATATGGTAAAGGAACTTATATAAGGTGACCTGCACATAGATGAACTATATGGCATCATCTTGTTAGACATCTTGTTAGACCACCCTGGATGTATATTTATTGCTAACATAGACAGATACACCTCCACCATTAGACCCTGCCTGTGCTTTTGTTGGTTTAAATGTGTGGAAGGCACTTTAGCCTTGTACTGCCAGAGTACTTTAGAAGTCTTTAAACCAAGTCTTGGGAACGGCACAGATGTATATATTCTCCATAGTGAGGTATGCTTGTTGGGTGTGGAGGTTTTGTTTAGGCTCCTAACATTGAGAAGTAACACTTTAAAGGGAAAATTCCACCCTTTACAATTTGGGTCCAAACTCTTTTTCTGAACAGGCAGTGACAATGTCCTTATCTGTAACACCCACTGTGTTGTGTCATCACAGAGTCCTTCCTTCTCCAATCAGCTTACTGAGAATATGCCATTCCATTTATGTTTCACTTCCATACAAGAAACACACATTAAATTTTATTTTGCTCTACAAGCTGCTTTGCCTCTAACAATGCCAACGATCTACCTACACAAGGTATTTTTTTCATAAATTATCCTTTACAAATGCTGCAAGTCTTGAAGTTATTTGGGAACTTGCTGCATCTATAAATGACAACATACAGAAAAAAAAAATCACAGAACAGTCCCTGTACTCATGGCCGGCCTTAGGCATAGGCCAACTAGACCGCCGCCTAGGGAGCCGCTCTAGTAGGGGCACTTTTCCAGTATTTATTTGGTGCAGGTAGACTAGGATGGGGGCACCAGATGGTGTGGTGGGGGGCGCCGTGGAGCCCTTTTGCCTAGGGCACCAGCTGACCTAAGGCCACTCCTGCCTGTACTTCTGAGACTTACTGTGCCTCTAAATCAAAAATGGTATGGGGGGGGGGGCAATCATTGAACCTAAAGTCTGGGACTTTAAAAAGTCAGCAAGTCCAGAAGTCACATTACAGCTATTTAGACAGTAAGTCATAGAATGCTGCTCAGCGACACTTTTTGTTTGTTTTATTTATTTTGATTTGTTTTTTGCAGGTTGTCATTTATAAATGCAATACCTAATTTTATAAATGAAAACTTATAGAAAAATGGATCACTGAGCAAACATTAACCAAAAAAAAAAAAAAATCACTGAACTGTCTTGACTATGGAATGCACCGACATTCCCATTGATACCTTTGACCATACATCAGTGAATGAAGAATGTTCAGCATTTCAGGCTGTATCTTCTCACTGCAGCTATGTCACATAAAAGTGTGTCTGTGTGTGGATCTCTCTGTGGGCGCATATTGAGAATGCACATGTGCAAGTGTGCAACTATGAGCAAGTGCTAGAGTATGCAAGTGCCTGTATGGTGGTCTGCAACCTAAGTCCATTATTTTTCTGTTTTTTTTCTTTTCTACACTTTGTCAGTCACTGAACATTGCAGGCAGGCAAATAAATGGCAGACATTATTTTATATATATTATTGTTCAGAAAATGTATAGAGATGCAAGACCTTTTGTTCTTTTAAAATTTTAAATGCATTATAGTAATATTACAAGTTCTCCATACTTCTCAACCTCATAGTATAAGAAATTTGGACAAAGCCTGACATACTGGGGGGGACTAAGACACAAAAATCAGGACAGATTTTACATACTGCTCTTATAAACTTAGAATGTTGCTAGAATAACATGATTTATGATAGCATGCATTTTCTGAAGAATAGGAATACGTATCTCTGGTATGAAGTTATCACTAAGTTTATTAGTTAATATGTTTGCAATAACCACTAGATCAGAGTAATTTGTGCCATTATGAATAAACTGGGTTCTGTCTCTATATTTTACAGATTGGCTTATTACAGTTAGATCCATACCCCCCTCACCAGCTTTTCCAAAAAAGAAATGCTGTTCCTTCTACTGCTGCACCAAACAAATGGCCAGATGCACAACAAACCCCCTCCTCCACAGCCATTCAGGTCCCATTTCTGTGCTCTGCCCCCAATCCTACTCCTGATCTGCATATATATATATATATATATATATATATATATATATATATATATATATTAAAATTGCTTTTAAACTGTAGCAAACAGTTGCTACAGTTTATACCCTGCCTGCATGAAGCCCTATGGTGGTCATGTCTTAGTTAAAAAAAAAAATTCTATTAAACTATAGCAAACAGTTGCTACAGTCTAGACTACACACAGAGCACTGCAGTGCTACACTCAAGTTTTAATGCAAATGCAATACCATCTTTTAAAAGCCAGTATTGCACTAAAGAGAGAGAGAGAGATTGTGATGAAGGATGGCCAATCACTCCCAATCCCTTTGCACCCAGAGCATTTGTCCCTCTCACCCCACCCTAGCTATGCTTCTGGGTTCTATTTTCTTATTTTTCCTGACAGTACAAAGGAATGATCTATAGTTATTTCTGGTTTTTGTACCTAGGGTGAGTTTATAGGATGCCTTTTTTTTTCTTGTAGGTTCATAGGTGCATACAAGACTAATGACCACTAGCACGCTTATAAGCCTAGCCATGCAACCCAAAAGTGACTCACAAATTTGATTTATATAGTGGGTGATTTGCTGGCTACCTTTGTCCTTCAAGTACATATTACCAGAGCAGCAGTCCAAGTTGCGCTTAAATACAGTTAGGGAGGAACTGTGCTTCATATAGATGGGGAACCTCTTCCAGAGAACTGGAATTCTCTGCGTAACATATCTGTCTCTCCAACATGTCTTATTTATGTCCCAAGCAAAATATACGTCTTTTAATGTAGTAATTCAGATGCTTTTTGTCTTGCGGATGTGCAAAGGGTTCATCAAAACAGGGTACAGGGATGCCTTGCATGCTAAGCAAAGATCACCTCTTAGAAGGATGTATAATACAGAGTAAAATTCAGGGCTATAGGTGATCATTGTAGGACACTGTGTTTACTCTTTGTTTTCTATTTGTAAGGTGCTTTGGGGATATTCCAGTTGCTGCATGTGCCTGGTCAGGTACATACCGAAGGGGGCATTATCCTCTATGATAGGTCTGATGAGGGGTGAATACAATGGCATGATAACCTAGATGCCATGCCCTTGCTTATAAGCTGAACAGCATAGAAGGAAGTTCTTACTACCTTGGACACTTGGTTGAAGGCTAGGTTATTATCTACATAAGTTCCCAGATCCCTGAGTAGTGAATCAACTGTTAGGGGTGTTTTATTAATGACAGTTACCTGGGTTAGCCAACTTCCCAAAAAGTACAATAATGCATTTCTTGGTACTGAGTTTTAAGCCACTGCTTTGCCACCAAACATTTGCCAGTGTTAGACCTTCCTCAAGGGTGTTCTCATCTTGGGGGATTCAGTGACTGTTCACAGTTTGCAATTATCTGTAACCTTAGTTAGCCTGAGGCCTTTGACATTGGCTTTGACATCTGATTCCAAAGAGAAGTGGGCCTAGCACAGAGCCCTGAGGGACTCCATTGGTGATCAGCTTATTTGTGAAGGTGGCCTAATCAGTTCTAACTTACTGGGTCCTATCCATGAGCCAGCTATCTATCTAGCATGTTACAAAGGAGTTTATGTCTAGTTCCATAATTTTGTTGACAATGCCCGGGTGGGGTATTGTATCAAATGCTTTAGCCAGATATAGGTAGGTAGTATGCATCATTTTCCATTCATCCATTGCCTTAGTGACCTTTTCAAAGAAGTCCAGCAGATTCAGTAAGCATGACCTCCCTTTGACAAAGCCAAACTGGGATGGATCCCCAGTGTCTGGAGGTCTCTAATGTCCTTGTTGATAATTTTCATGATAATTTTTCCATGGCTTTGAAAATAAGACTAGTCAGTTTAATGGATCTGTAGTTTCCAGAATCAGTTAAAGGTCCTCTCTTATGAAGGGGGATGACCATCACAGTTCCCCATTCTTGTGGCACAAAGCCTGTTTTTGGACTATAGTTAAACAATGATTCCATGGATCCTGATAAGTAATTTTTTAGGCTGTTCAAAAGGCATCCTATGATGTTATCAGGGCCCATTGAGTCTGTGTTCTTGGCTTTAGTGAGTGCAGCCAGTTTGTGCTCCCTAATTATTGTTGGAGGAGTCAGGTTTGATTGTATTTCTTGGGGGATGGTTGGCAATGAGAGTGGTATAGTTGGATTGGAATTTATCCACTAACAAGTTTGCTATATCACAAGGCTCAGTGAATGTGGCACCATTAAGCACCAGTTCAGCACATTGCTGTTTGCTGCCCTTAAGAGTTTCTGACATAGCTGAAGAAGGCTTTAGGATTATCTTTCAACTGGGAGGCTATCTTAACCTCAAAGATGGCTTTGCTTGACCTAGGGCACCACCAGGACAGTTTGTTTATGGGGCTAATTTTGGACTTCCTTTAGTAGGTACAGCACCATCTGTGCAGCCATTGACACGGCTGTACAGAGTTTCTAAAAGAAATTCACTGTAGGCTGCTATGTTTTCGGGGTTTGGAGGGCATTGAATTTTTACAAACCATCACTTAATAACAGCCAATTTGCCTTGCAAGAGTTCCTAACTGTTACTGGTTCTAATGGGATAATGAAGTTATTTTTGATTCTGAAGCAGACAACTTTAGGGTCAGACCTTACCAGCAAGAATGAAATATTGGGTGTGCAGCATTCTCCCATATTTGTGAGCATGCAGTCCAATATCTTGGAGTCAATGCTGGGAATGTTACTGTTTGGTCAATGGTGTTTGTATTTACAAAGTCCAGGAATCTCTCTGCCTGTAGATGTGAGGCCATGTAGGATTAGAAAACCAAGTTCCACGCATGTGCGGAAATGTGCAAGGCTATTTTTAGAAGATTGTGATGTAGGATTCCCAGTCTACAGAGGGGTAATTAAAGCCTCCCATGAGTAGAGTGTTAAGTTGTATGGTAAGTGTCTCCAGCAGGTCCAAGTATACATTGTGAGCTTATTGTGACATGGAGGGTGATCATTAGCTGGATAGGATGTGGTACGAGATTTGTCTATGGTGATCTGTACATGGAGGAACTCCAGCACATAATCCTGTTTGACCACCCTACAGGTAGGCTTGTTAATGATGCATATTGAGACACCTCCTGCTTTAGGCTTTCACTGTGAAGCTGCTAGTCTAAAAGTGTGGAAGGTATTGAAACCTTGCACTGAAGGGGTACTCTCTGCCTCTTTAAACCATGTCTCAGTAACTGCTCAGATGCCTATATTCTTTAGTGTGAGGAGGGTTTGGAAGGAGTGTAATTAATGAATTTATTTATTTTAGGCTCCTGGTATTGAGCAATAGCACCTTGAGGTTTTGTTGAGCTGATTTTGCTATGTTGGTAGGTTTGTCAATTTGGCATAGCCTAATGAAAGGCACTATGGGGTAGATAAAGCTTTGGCTAGAGGGGACAGGTGCAGACCATCCTTGGCAAAGCATTGTGGTCCATTAAACATGTCATTTCAAGCTGACAAATATTGGATCCCCTTAGAATTACACCAAAAAGACATCCAGTTGTTGAGCTCAATAATTTTTTGGCTCATATTGTGGCATAATCTTTGGTGAAGGTAGAATACTGGTCAATGCTAGGCTCATACGATCCATAGTCTGAAAGCTCCATAATCTATCTCTTCATATAGTCCAGAGAGGTACATCTCAGATCATTTACACCTACATGGACTATAATGAGATCATACTGGTACCTGTGGTGTAATGACTACAGTACGTGCATGATTTGGTGGATCCTGCATCCAAATAAGCAACTAACAGTTATATTCTCCTTGTTCAGCCTTGTTAAAAGGGCATCAGTATATCTTACAATGTAGTCCCCTATGATGAGAGTCCTGAGAAGTGTGTTTGCTTACTTTAGGGGATTAGTGTCTGAGGCTCCAGAGTGAGTGCATGTATGGTATTAGGTGGTATTTTTTTCTGGCTGCCTTCAGTCTTGCTGGGGCATAGCTTTGCCAATGGGTGGTCTAGGCTATCTTTGTTGTTTAGGAAGATTGCTTTTAAGTGCCACAACATGTGTTTGTGGGTGTGTGTGTGTGTGTGTGTGTGTGTGTGTGTGTGTGTGTGTGTGTGTGTGTGTGTGTGTGTTGTGTGATTTGTGAGGTGGCTCATGTGCGCATGGTTTCGAGAATCTCATATGATCTTGAATGTGAGTGTTTAGGGTCATTGTGAAAGTACACCTCTCAAATACTCTGTCTGATTTTATAAGGATCAAGTAGGTTGTTGATAAACATGGGACAATTGCTACATTGTTTGAAGATGCCCATATACAACAATGTGGATACAGAGAAGTCAGGAAATTGCATATCCATGCTGTTCAGCCCTTTAATTGGTCGGCTAGGGGGGAAGTTTATTGGGTCTAAACAGATATCTAGGGTGCTTTGTTGGTGCAGACTAATAAAGGTGCTTTACAGGGGCAGATTGTGATAAACAGTACTACATTATGCTAAGTTTAATGTTTACACAGTACTGAATTCTACTAAATCTATAGGTATTGCCACTTAATGCCAATGTTGGCCTCTGGCTTATCAAGTTCACTGACAGCTGTAAGCTGGGAGCAATCATTGAATCTCCAAGCAATACTGACATCTTATAAATAGACCTAAAAATGACAAACGACTGCTGCCGAAACCATGGTCTGAGACTAAATGCTAAAAATACATAATCGTACCCTTTGGTAAATCAGATATCCGTGCAAATTATAATATTGGTAGCACACCCCTGAAAGTAGACCCAGTATTGAGGGACTTAGAGACACAGATAAATAGAAAGTAAACTAAACTTTGACCACCAGGCAGCTACGGTAGTGAGTAAATCTGCTGTGTGGCCTCAACTTATAAGTAAAGGCACGGCATCAAGATCAAAGGAAGTCACAGTGCCACTGCACTCAGCCCTCATCAGGTCCATAATCGAGTACAATGCTACCTTCTGCATGTACCTAACCAGGCACTTACACCAAATGGAGTGGCCCCAGAGATTTCTCACTAAAAAATACAAAACGTAAGACAAGTCTTATGCAGACTGACTAAAGGCCCTATCCCTTTACTCCATCTCATATCATTTATTGAAATGGGACTTATGCCTTAAGTACAGGTCATTCTCTGATCCAGCCCTGATTCATAGGTTCATAGATGTGTACTAGGCTAATGACCCTGGAGCCTATATAAGCCTAGCCCTAGAAAATTCCCTGGCATCATGCCGCCCAAAGTTAGTTTCCAGTGCCCCTGTTAAGCAATGCCACTGAAGTGATCCATGGGGTGAATTTCCTATTGCCCACTTACATGTCAAGATTTCTCTTAAAGAGGGCCAGTGAAGTGCTCTGCTTGACGAGAATGGGAAGTTTGTTCCAGAGTATGGGAAGTCTCTGGGTTAGGAACCTGTCCCTCCAGCATGTTCTGATTATTGTGGTAATGAGATTAAGATCCCTGGAGTATGTGGCACAGAGGGATTGGGATTTCTTTGTGTAGCATATCTAGCAGCTCTGGGTCAGACATGGCTTTGTAGGTCAAGCAGAGATTGCCTCTAAGTAGGCGATAAGAAACAGAATATAGCTGGAGGTTTTTGAGTCTGTCCATATAGGGCATGTGTCTAAGGCCTAAGATACTCTTAGTGAGGTATTTTTGTGGCCTTTCCAGTTGTAGGTGTCTAGTGAGGTACATACCAAATGGGGCATTGTATTCTATAATAGGTCTAATGAGGGACGAGTAGAGAGGGATTATGACCTCTTTCTTCCTGGATGAGAAACCTTTTGTAATGAGATGTGCCACATAGACAGACTTACTGACTACAGTGGCAATGTGGTTATCAAAGGAGAGGTTGCTGTCAACCTGTGTCCCCAGGTCTCTTATCACACCTTCAGTATTTAGTGGACTACCGCCTATGTGTTAGTTCATGGGCACTGAATTTTTCAAAAAGAGAATGACAATGCACTTTTTGGCATTGAGCTTAAGGCCATGGTTCTAGCACCAGTCATTGGTGTCAGTGAGGCCTTTTTGTAGAATGTCTACATCAGTTGGAGAATCAAGAATGGCTCCCAGTTTGCAATCATCTGCGAACTTGGTCAGCCAGAGTCCCTTTGTGTTGGCTTGAACTTCAGAGAAGTAGATGCCAAACAGGAGAGGACCGAAGACCAATCCCTATGGAACACCACTTGTAACTGGTCAGTAGTCAGATTTGGTGTCTGCTACTTTCACAGTGTGGGTTTTATCAGTGAGTCAGCTGGCAACCCATCTTACTACATAGGAGTTTATGCCTAGTTTAGTGAGTCTATGATTCCTTAGTGAGGGATGGTGTCAAAGGCCTTGTCAAGATCTAGGTAGGCTGTGTGAACTACCTTGCCCTCATCCACAGCTCTGGTGACAGACTCAAAGAAGTCTATCGGGTTGAGCAGGCATGATCTACCTTTCACAAACCCATACTGCATGGGGCCCAGAGTCTGGAGATTCCCTATGTCCTTATTTATAAGGGCCATGATGATGCGCTCCATAGCCTTCATATCAGACTTGTCAGGCTAATTGGGCGGTACTTCCCAGGGTCTGTAGTCACTCCCCCTTTGTGGAGTGGGATGACCATAGCAGTGTGCCATTCAGTAGGAACAAAGCCTGAAATAAGGCTGTGATTGAACAGAGTACTCATGTGTGATGCCAGTTCACTTTGTAATTCGTGTAGAACACAGCCAGGGATATTATCAGGTCCCGTGGAAGCTGTATTCTTGGCTTTGGACAGTGTAGTTTTTACCTGTGTAGCTGTGATAATAGGGACTTGGCATTCTTCAGGTATTGTGATAGGCCCTTTAGGGGGTGAAAAGGGGGTAAAGTTCACACTGAACCTGTCAGCCAATATGTTGGCAATATCAGTTGGTTCTGTATATGTATTGCCATTGTGCTGTAACTCAGAGCAGATCTGAGTATTGCCATGGTGATTCTTAACATAACTATAGAATGACTTGTGGTTGTCTTTAGAATCTGCAGCAATTTTGTTTTCATAGCTAGCTTTAGACCATTTGATGAGGGATCTCAGTTTTTTTGGTGAGGCTAATAAAGGAGTTTTTCACCCCTTTCTGCAACATTTTTTCTTTCTGTTGTAGAGTTTGTTTATGATGGGGGACCACCAGATTGGCTTCCTTTTTTTGGAGAAGAGCATCTTGGTTCTGTTTGGTATGGCCCATTCCATGCACTTGTGTATGTGCTCATACAGTGCATTGGTGTATGATTCAGCAGTTATGCACCTATTTTCCATTTCCATGGGTGTCATGATGTTAGCCACCTCTGTTTTTAGAAGCCCAAAATTGGCTTTGGAGAAGTTTTTATGGTGGTTTCCTTTGGGGGGGGGGGGTGAGGGTGGGATGTGGATATCCATGGTGATTAGCTTGTGGTCAGATCTGACCAGGGAGGAACTGATTATTGGTGTAGAACAACGGTCACCCATGTTAGTAATGATCAGGTCAAGGATGTTTCTACCCCAGGTGGGGGTAAGAATGAGTTGGTCCAGGGCAATGGAATTAATGAATTCCAGAAAACGTTGAGCAAGTGTGTTGGTACATGAGTAATTTTCCCAGTTAATGGAGGGGTAGTTAGAGTCTCCCAGTATAAGGGTATTGGGTTGTACCCTAATATTTTCCAGTGTGTTTAGGAATGTGGAGTGGGATTCTTGGGACATGGTGGGGGAGCTATAGCAGGCTACAACCTGGATGGCAGTTTTACCCAGGGTTAGTTGTACCTGAAGTATCTCTGATGTGTTATGTTGGGCTACTAGTCTTGAGGTGTGCATATCCTTTATGAATATGGAGACACCACCACCTTTAGTGCTTCAATCCAGGTTTAGGGGCCAAAAGATGTGGTATGAATTATAGCCTGGTAGTGCTGGGGTGCTCTCCATAGTCTTGAAGCAGGTCTTGGTTACTGCACAGATGCCACTTTTCCATTTTAAAGGGTGCTTTGAGTGAGTGCATTTTGAGATTTAGACTTCTAGCATTGAGTAGCATAACCCTCAGATTTTGTTTGCTTGTAGCTGTTATGGTGATAATTTTGTCTTTAGGACATTGCCTAAAAAAGGCACTATAAGGGTGGCAAGAACCTAGGGTGACAGGTGCAGGCCATCTCTGGTGAAGCATAGAGCTCTGTCGATCATGTCATTCCAGGCAGACAAACACTGGATCCCCTTAGAATGACACCAGAAACTTAGCCAATTGTTGAAGTCAATCATTTTCTACTTGTACTGTGGTATCATTCTGGATGACAGCAGGATGCTACTCAGAGCTAGGGTCATACCTGCCTGGGCTACAAGATCAGACAGCTCCTCTATATCTCTTTTCATGTAGTCCAGTGATGTACGTCTTAGGTCATTCACACCAACATGGACAATGGCAAAGTCATATTTGTACCTGTTGTGGGGTTACCTAAGTGCATGCATTATGTGACTGATCCTGGAACCCAACAGGCAGCTGACCGTAACTTTCTCCTTAGTCAACCTAGTGAGTGGGACATCAGTGTGCCTTACTATTGAGTCACCTATGACTAGTGTATTCGGTAAGTTGAATTGCCTTATGGGCTTTGGTTGAGTGGCACACTGTTTATGTGAGCTATGTGTCTCATGATTTGTGCGGGGATGTGGTGGTTGTTTGCGTTTCTGCCTCTGAGGTCTCTGTTGTTTGGGCAGATTTTTATTGAGAGCCTCCATGAAAGTAGATGTGTGTTTTGTGTTGATGAAAATGTTACATATTTGCAAGAAAAATTATACAAGGATAACGCAGTCTATGGACCTGAACCTTATTTGTAACTCTTACTTAACTTACTGAAGAGACCGATTTGCATCTCAAAGTCTACCGCATCTATGGAATAAATTTCCCATCTTCATAAAACAAAGCACGTCCCTCACTCTCTTCAAAAAGAATTTGGATAAATGGATAGGTTACCATATATTCACTCCTGTGGTACTGTTCCTGTCCCGTATGGATGGAGACAGTCTGTAAAATGACTCAGGGTTCCAACACCCAAAGACCCACTACCCTGATACTACCCCATCCCATATCTGGGGAATTTAAGATCAAATATTGTCATACCCTGGGTATTATTGGCTAGACTTTGTAAAGGCTCTTGTGCCATTTGCCTAGTAATCACCTATGAACCTGTAAACATGCTGCTGTAAGCTTGTTGCCGTATAAGGTATTTGCTCTATATTACTGCTTTACATAGTACAGTGTTATGCACCATTCTACAGGGAAATTTGCTTTCTAGATGTTTGCTATTGTACAGGGCACTGCTAACCCATTTAAACATGCAGAATTTATAGCAGCACAGGAAAAAAATAAATCTAATTGATGAGCTCTTTGGCCAATAAAATGACTACACTATAAATCCATTTGTGTGTTTTCCAACTCAGATGAGGTAAACGGTTTACCTTTACATATGCGAAAATCACTTGTGCAATTGCTCATATGAGCAACTCATATGCACAAAACACAAAACCGCGACAGTTTCCAATGTTCGAAAATCAGCAAATCGAAAAGCAGATTTGCTGATTTTCGAACATAAAAGTCAAATACGAAGTGTAATGCAGGGGGACAAGACTCCCTGCACCCCCCACTCCCACTTTAATATATTAACTCTGAGATCGCACTACAGTGGGGAAAAAGGTCCATTTTCCGATCCCCACTATAGTGCAATCTGCCACAAAATGCCGAATCTGCAATGAGCGAATGTCACTGTGGATCTGCTCATTGCACATTCGAAGCATTTTGCTTTCGACGTTTGCAAAGTTTGCAAAGTCCTTTCGAACATCTGCTGTTCGCCTGTGTGCAAAACGCACATACAAAGGTAAACCGAGATAAACACCTCCTTTTTTTCTTTTCTTATGTAGCTGTTTCATGTTCTCCTTAATTTGGGGGTCACTTGTTCTGCTATATAGGTTTACAAAATATCTTCTTTTTTATCTCCCCATTTGCTTGGATCTAGGTGGGACTGTCAAGTTTATGCATTTGTCCAGGTGTGAGTAGTGCTTTTTCTGATTGGGTGATACTGTCATATTTGAATTTGGGAGACTTCATCCTAGAATTATAGGATACTTGTATGTTTGAAATCCTTGAACTTTATGATGTTTGTTTCTGGTGGTTTGGAGATTCTGATGGAGAAGGTTACTAGTTTGTGGTTTGCTTTGACCAATAAGAGGAATATCTTGGGGATGGTACATACAGATGCAAAGTTTAAGACTTGATGAAGTATATTCTGCTTTATAGCAGATTCCTTAATATAGTTCAGGACACTTGCTTATAAAATCTAGGACTTTTTCAATATATCCTACATTGCTTGTATAGATCCCCCACTTAATTACTGTGTAGTTAGTCACCTTGGATAACAGTGCTTCTGCCTGAGGTGAGTTCACTTCTGTGATTTTTCCACAGACATGGAGGTGCTTCTAGCATGCTATAAAAATTAGGTAATCTTATGTTGCATGATTAGGATTTCAGTAAGCTCTGTATGTGGGTATCTGTCTTGAAGTAATGTGGTCTCTGACAAATATGGCTATATCACCACAGTTTACATCAACAAGTGGCATGTACATTACCTAGATATTGAGGGAATGTTCACTGTCAATCAAACTGAGTTTCACTAACATCACACACACTGTTGTGTTTCATATACATTAGGGCCTCAAGATCCATCCGTTTTCTGTTTAGATTTCTATCATTAAGTAGCTCCACCTTGATATGATCCAGTGGTTAATTTGTTTTGAAAGTTAGAATGGAAGGCTTATCAGCTGTGCCTTGCCAAAAAAAGGCACAATATGGCAGCTAAAGCTTTTGCCACTAAGTGAAAGCCTTACAGTGAGAGGTGCAATCCATCTCTGGTAAAGCAAAACAGTTATCAAGCATCTCATCCCATGCTGACACATATTAGATCCCTCTTGAATTACACCAAGTGTTTAAGCAATTCTTAAAGCCAGTCATTTTTTCTCAATACATTGGCATCAATACTGGTGATAGAAAGATTCCACTGAATACTAGGGTCTTTCCTGCAATTGTCAGATGCATTGAGCTCTGTCTTCTCTCTCTCGCTCTCTTCATATCCCTCAGGGTTTTGCACTCCAGGCCATTGACCTCAGTATGGGCCACCACCATGCCATACTCAGCTCACCATCATCTTGTTTTTCATCCAGCCTCATTAGTATTAAATCCACGTGTCTAGCTATGGAGTCACCATTCTGTAGTACATTTCTATTTGTGTTACAAGATTGCTTAGGTGTTATTGGCACACATTCTGTGTCTGTTCCTTTGTCAGGATATAATAACAGACACCTTTCTTGTGCTAGTGGAAGAATTATATTGCAAGTATATGTTCTTCTGGAGGAACTTCACAATTTATTAGTCTTGGTAGACTCATTTGCATCTTGGGGATGCTTTTATTTGCCTCTCTGGAACTTGTAGGGAGGTACCATCAATTTGTTATTATCTAGTTCTTCCAGGGTCTCAGGGGAGTGTTTAATGATGAAGAGGTTTCTTTAGCTTGTAATTTTCTGTTCTGCTCCCTAAGGGAAGGTTGCCTTTTTACACACAAACACACACACACATATATATATATATATATATATATATATATATATATATATATATATATATATACAATTTCATGTAGAACATCAGGACTTGAGTGCATCATTTCTAACAAAATAAAATATGAAATGAAATGAATAGAAAACTATATTTATGAATGTGATAGCTTTGCATTGCTCATATACTTTCCTGCACGATAGTAGCAAGTCAGGTCATAAAATTCCTGAAAGGCTACTTTTCTCTGAGGATAAAAAGCAGAGGCAAAACTAATGAATGACTCAGTGAGAGCTGTTGTGAGTACAACTGCAGTTTGAGATGGAATGTGGCTAAGAACTTTCAAACTTCCTGCAGGCACTGCTCCCCAACCCCCTCAGCCAATACTGGAAAATGCTCAGAAAGCCAGGCTGAAAATGTCAACAAACACAAGAATCAAAACAAAAAACCCCCTGGTACTGTCCCATTATGGTTGCTTTGATTCTTTTTTGCTATGTTGGTAGTTTTACATATATCTATATCTATCTATCTGTCTATGTATCTATCTATCTATCTGTCTATCTATCTATATACATACGGTTTACTATCACATAGTCGATCGATTGACAAATGTGTGAAACCTCATTTGCATATCTGAAAACACGAGCACCACAATGTCAAACCTTGTAATAGCGAACGTTCCCTATTACAATTGTGGTGCAGATCGCACTAAAGGGATCAGGAAATGTATCCTTACCTTCACTGTAGTGCGATCTTGGAGTTTGTATATATAAGTGGGGGATGCATGGGGGGCACAGCCCCCTGCAAAAAGTGTGTTTTAATGCTGAGCGGATGTGAGCATTTCAGTAGAGTCAACATGTTCAACATTCGACTTTACTGAAATGCTTAGTTCGGAATTTACTGTGTTTGGTGTTCTGATTTTCAAACATGTTGTTTGGAAATCTGAACAATCGAATACAGTGAATCCGAACATATGATAGTAAACCTATATATACATCTATCTTTCTATCTCTGTATATATATATATATATATATATATATATATATATATATATATATGTATATATATATATATATATATATATATATATATATATATATATATATATATATATATATATATATATATATATATGGGTTACCTTCGTTTCATCGAAAGCTCATTTCACTGACACTTCATTTGACTGACAATTGGTACTGGCAGTGTCTAGAGCACTGTAAGGCAAGTAAAAGGAATATGTCCTTTTTCCCACTGTAGTGTGACCCTGGAGTTGGTATATATAGTTAGGGGGGGTGGGGGGCACTGCCACCCACTTACTTTCATGTTATATTCTCTGCTTTTGGTTTTATATTGTTTAGTAAAACTAAAGTAAGTGGGGGGCTGTGCCCCCCCCACCCCTCTAACTATTTATACTAACTCCAGGGTCGCACTGCAGTGGGAAAAAGGACATATTCCTTTTACTTGCTTTACAGTGCTCTAGACACTGCAAGTACCAATTGTCAGTCAAATGAACTGTCAGTGAAATGAAGTGTCAGTGAAATGAAGTTTCATTCATTTGGTCCGACTAAAATGTTTGCCAGTCAAATGAGCTTTCAACGAAATGAAGGTAACCCATATATATATATATATATATATATATATATATATATATATATATATATATATATATATATATAGATGTGTGTGTGTGTGTGTGTGTGTGTGTGTATGTGTGTGTGTGTGTGTGTGTGTGTGTGTGTGTGTGTGTGTGTGTGTGTATAAAAACTCTGAGGTGATTTATATATATATATATATATATATATATATATATATATATATATGTGTGTGTGTGTGTGTGTGTGTGTGTGTGTGTGTGTGAACTCTGGGGGGATTCCATCTTTGGAAAAAGACAACTCCCTGCTACACCACAAAGTCAATATTCTGGGAAAACTCCAGATAGTAGCACACTAGTGATCATGGAAAATGTTTTATTGGGAGCCAGGGTTGTTCACAGCACTCTAGTGACTGACAATAAGTATCACTTGTTCAATAAGTTGTAATAAAGAATCATAACAATACAGCATCAATGCCTTGGAAACTAGACAATTTGATGGAGAACAGCTGAGAGAAGAGAACAAGTTGGAAACAATATAAAAAGTAAAGATGCAGCTCTCAGAGGTGGACTTTGTTAACAAGGTTGTTTCGAAGATAACTAGCTGATGGCCATTGTGATGCACGATAAAAAGTTGAAATATTAGAAAATATTGTAACTATTGCTGGCAAATGGCTAGGGAATACGTTGCATGCATAGCAGAAAGAAAGCTGAAATAAGCTTGTCAAGTTATGTTCTATCTTAATTATGAGTTTCCATCTAAGGCTGAATGAGATATTCCCCAGACTATAGTAATAAGACCTGTTTACTACAGCTCTGAAGTCACAAAATAATAAAAAAATAGAAGTAAAATAACCAAGTATATTTACTTATCATGACAGCTGTGTTGAATTCATCCTACAGTAAAATAAATTGTTAATAACATTTTACAAATAGAGCAAAAAATTGAAATTCACAATTACTAATTGAAAATAGTAATAAAGAGTTTGTAAGTTCAGGTATAAAAATGAGCCAATGTCTCTTCATGAAATGGGATTACAAAATACTCGGGGCATTCTTTGTACTCTTCCAAGGCATTGCAAACAGCAGACCAAAAGGAGCCATACAATGATATGCTGTTCAATTTGTGTTCTAGTTAGAATTCCATTAATTGAAAAAAGTATTTTTTAGTTAGTTAGTTTGTTAGCTATGTAAGCATGCTCATTGCAACTGTATACTCCACACTGTTTTTCTTTAACCACTCTGGTACTCCTCTACTTCTAAAAGACAAAATATTTGGTTTGACTCTCTAAATTAATATTGAGATATCAGAAGACTGCAGCAAAAAGTACAGTTGTGTACACTTACCATAAATGTAGTTGTTCGAGTGTATTCACTGCTGCAGTCATTACATTTGGGTTATCCTGCTGGCAGGCTACCCGCGGTCGGCCCGAGTTCCAAAGTCTAGGTCTGGCGTCGGTTGCTGTCACCTCCTCCTCCCTGACGACAGTGTGCCAGGGGTATAAAAGATGCAGCTGACGCCATTTTCTTCAGTTTTTCTTGCCCCAGATGTCAGGTGCCCCTAAAATGGCAGGCTAAATTATGCCAATAAGCATGCATGCACAAAAAATCAACTTTTCCTTCATCTACAAGCAAATACACCACATGGGTTGTATAGAATAGAGAAGTACAGATAAGTCCCAGCAAGGAAAAGGGGGGTGGTGGGAGGGTAACCTGGACTGCAACAGTGAATACACTCGAACATCTACATTTATGGTAGGTACACAACTGTACTATGTTCATCATGTTTCACTGTTGCAGTCATTAAAATTGGGTTGAATCCCAAAGCTAAGGTTGGGAGGCTGGTGCTAAATAGGATTAGGAGAGGCTATCAGGCCCTGCAGAACTGCAGTGGCAAAGCCTACCCTGGATTTAGAGTAGAGAGGTAAGTGATAGTGCTTTGTAAAAGTATGCACTGAACTCCAAGTTGCAGCCTCTAAGATGTCTTTGGTTGGTACTCCTCTGAGGAAGGCTGCTGAAGTGGCTGTTGCTCTGGTTGAATGTGGCCAAATGCCCTTAGGCACTGATTTGCCATGCGGTTAATAGCAGAAATGAATGCAGTGGCCTATCCACTTTGAAATAGTCTGCTTTGAGATAGGCTTTCCTTGTGATGCTGCAGCATATGCCACTAGAAGTTGTTCAGTCTTTCTGAAAGCTTTGGTTCTGTCCAAGTAAAAGCATAGCTGTCTGTGAATGTCCAGAGAATGCAGAATTCTCTCACCCTTATTTTGTGGGTTTGGATAAAAGGTAGGCAAATTAATTGTTTGGTTAAGGGCCACACTGGACACTACCTTAGGCATAACTGTAGGGTTTGTCCTCAGAGAAACTCTGTCAGGATGGAAAATTATAAAAGGTTCCACAGCCATGAGTGCCTGTAACTCTGAGACTCGCCTAGCGGAGGTTATTGCTAGAAGCAGAGCTGTTTTCCAGGATAAGAATTTTATATCAGCTGCAGAGGCTGGCTCAACTGGAGGCAGTGTGAGTTTTTCCAAGACATAGCTGAGGTTCCATGCAGGTATTGGTGCTCTCCTTGGAGGTCTTATGTTTTTGGCCCCTATGAGGTACTGCCTTAGTAACGGATGAGAAAAAATAGGTGGTTCTGTATTGTAATGAGCTGAAATGGCAGAGGCATGAATTTTAATTGATGAAAAGGAAAGGCCTTTATCCAGCATCTCAGTTAAGTATTTCAAAATCTGAGGAATATTTGGAACAATTGTGTCAATACCTTGTGCCTGGTTCCAAGCACAGAATCTCTTCCATTTTTCTGCATAAGATTTTCTGGTGCTAGGCCTCCTGGCCTCCAAAATAACATCCATCACTGGTTTAGAGAGAGGTGTGTCTTGAGAGGCTACATTATCTGCCATGCTGCCAGGTTTAAGGTCTTGAGTTGGCTATGCAGTATCTGACTGTCTTGTTGGGTCAATAAGTGAGGAATGTGAGGTAATGTCCAAGCTGGGAATTGAGACAAGCTCTTCAGGTTTGGGTACAAGTGCTGGTGGGGCCACTCTGGGGTAATGAGTATCATTTTTGGTTTCTCTTGTCTGACCTTGAGGAGTACCTTGGGGAGGAGAGGCAGAGGAGGAAAAGCATATACTGTTAGATTTTTCCAGCTGAAAGATAGAGCATCCACTTTCCATGCTTGCTTGTGATAAGTCCTTGTGCAGAATCTCTGTAGTTGGTAGTTGTAAGGGGAGGCAAATAGGTCTATGTCTGGGCATCCCCAGGTCCTTGTTATCATTCTGAATACTTGTGGATCCAATTTCCACTTGTGGGGATCCATTAGGTTTCTGCTTAGTTCGTCTGCCAGAGTATTTGTCCTTCCTGGCAGGAATTGTGCTTGCAGATGTACTTGGTAAGTCAATGCTGTGTCCCATAAGTTCATGGCTAGCCTGCAGAGGGGATAGGAATGCGTGCCTCCATGCTTGTTTATGTACCACATGACTGTAGTATTGTCCATCTTTATTAGTAGTTGTCCTGGATGAAGTAGATCCTTGAAGGCTGTCAGGGCATTCTGAACAGCTAGCATCTCTTTTTGATTGATATTTAGATGCATTTGACTTGTGGACCATGTGCCCTGAATACATCTTCCTGCCATTTGGGCCCCCCAGGCATAATCTGATGCATCTGTTGTCAATGTCTGCCTAGCTGTGGGTAAGGTGAATGGCTGGCCCATGTTGTGGTGACAGGCTTTTGCCCACCATCAAAACTCCTGTTGCAGGCAGGGAATGAGGGTAATTATTGTTTCCAGGCTGTGGCAATGTTGAGTCCAAACACTTTTTAGATACCATTGAAGTTTCCTCATATGCAGTCTTGCATATGGAATTAGCAGAATGCAGGATGCCATGAAACCAAAGGCCTGCAGAAATTTTCTTGCAGATAACTGGGTCTTTGTTGCCAACATTTTGAAATAAGTAGTCAGTTGTCTGTATTTGTCTGGCATGAGATAAGTATTCTGGGCAGTTGTATTTAAGCTTGCACCCAGGAATATTATCTCTTGAGAGGGTACGAGTTTTAATTTCTTCTCATTTACTGTGTATCCTAGACTTGTTAGTAATCTTTTTACAAACGCTAGATGCTGTAGTAGAATGTCCTTGTTCTCCGCTTGAATAAGGCAGTCGTCCAAGTAAGGATATATTTGTATTCCTCTTTGTCTGCAAAATACAATTACTGGTGCCAGGCACTTTGTGAAGACCCTGGGCGCAGTAGATAAGCCAAATGGCAGTGCAGAGAATTGGTAGTGCATTGAGCCAGCTTTGAATCTGAGATATCTTCTGCATGTTGTCTGACTGGGACATGCAGGTATGCCTCTTTTATATCTAAAGTCACAAGCCAAGCCTTCTTGCCCAACATGGGCAGAAGCTGCTGTAGAGTCAACATTTTGAATTTTGGACTATCCAGATATGTATTTAGAATATATAGGTCCAGTATTGGTCTCCAGGCGTTGTCCTTTCTGGGTACCAAGAACAGTCTTGAATAGAATCCTTGTCCCTGCTCTTGCTCTGGCACTTGTTGAATGGCCCTCATGTCCCTGAGGGAATGAAACCTGTTTTTGTGCCTTTGCCCATTGATTGCGTGGCAGGTCTGGCATACCGTTTAGCCTTGGCAGGGTGTGAAAGTGGAACCTGTAGCTATATTTAAAACCCATTTGTCCTGGGTGATCATTTACAATTTTGTGAAAAAAGTGCTAGTATTCCCCCAAAGGGGCTGCCAAAAGATAAGTGCTTGGTGCTGGAAGTGGAAAGTCATTGAGACTATTTCCTGTATGGCTGTGACTTTTCCTCTCTGCTCTTGGAGGTAGAAGCACCCCATTGTTTAGGCTTGTATGAGCCTTGGGACTGTGATCTGCCTCTGGGGCATCTGTATCTGCCCCTTTGTGGTCTATCTGACACTGGAAAGGACCAATTCTTTGTAGGCCAGTTCTTGCTAAATCTGGGAGGCTGTACCTGCAAGAAATCCTTGACTGTTTGCATAGATTTAGCTTTGTCCTCCATTTTCTTCAACACCTCTTCTGCTTTAACACCAAACAAAGTATCATGCTGTAAAGGAGCATCTAATAGTTTTGCTTTAACATGATTAGGCAGATTTTGCTCTTTTAACCAAGCATGCCTCCTAATGATAGAACCTGTAACCTTGCTAGTTGTTGCTGAAGCACCTACCAAGGGGAGAAAACGCTGAGAGAAGAAAAGGAGCCACTTTTGTGATTTTAAGTATTTTCTTCTGATTTTTGTTAAGTTTTACTGCTTTGCCGCCTACTTTTTGGTATTTTCTGGCTTGCTAAAGTTTATATCTGTAACAGTAACAGTACTTGGAACACATCTAGAGCCTGTTTACCGCATTTCCTGTGTTGCACTTAATTTAAAATAGGTTTTTTCTCTAAAAATGGCATTTTACCTGATTTTGGCCTAGCACTCAAGTGTGGGGTCATTTGTTGCACTGTTGTGATTATTTTGCTGCTTGTGTATGTCTGCTACCTTTAAACTACAACAAAAAGAAAAAAAAAATCTTGCTTTTTTCCCACTTTCTGAAAGTTAAGAAAGTTCAGTTACAGATTTGCTGTTCTGAACTGTTTGGAAGTTTCTAGAAGGCCAGTGCTTGTTTGGGCTAAAGGGAAGTCTCTGTGGTCATCAGTGGGAGTGGTTAACACTGAACAGCCTGCCTGTCCCTGGAGGAGTGGTTACTACCTAGAAGCTGTAGTTTTATTGGCCATTTTGGGTCAATTCTAAACTCCTTGATCTGTCTCTCTTAAAACCCGGCTGCCTCATGGTTTTGGCATCTTTTCAGGCTTGCTAGTTGTTGCTGAAGCAGCTACCAAGGGGAGAAAACGCTGAGAGAAGAAAAGGAGCCACTTTTGTGATTTTAAGCATTTTCTTCTGATTTTTGTTAAGTTTTACTGCTTTGCCGCCTACTTTTTGGCATTTTACGGATTGCTAAAGTTTATATCTGTAATAGTAACAGTACTTGGAACACATCTAGAGCCTGTTTACTGCATTTCCTGTGTTGCACTTAATTTAAAATCATTTTTTTTCTCTAAAAACTGCATTTTACCTGATTTTGGCCTAGCACTCAAGTGTGGGGTCATTTATTGCACTGTTGTGATTATTTTGCTGCTTGTGTATCTCTGCTACCTTTAAACTACAACAAAAAGAAAAAAAAAAAAGAAAAAAATCTTGCTTTTTTCCCACTTTCTGAAAGTTAAGAAAGCTCACTTACAGATTTGCTGTTCTGAACTGTTTGAAAGTTTCTAGAAGCCAGTGCTTGCTTGGGCTAAAGGAAAGTCTCTGTGTTCACCAGTGGGAGTGGTTAACACTGAACAGCCTGCCTGTCCCTGGAGGAGTGATTACTACCTAGAAGCTGTAGTTTTATTGGCCATTTTGGGTCAATTCTAAACTCCTTGATCTGTCTCTCTTAAAACCCGGCTGCCTCATGGTTTTGGCATCTTTTCAGGCTTGCTAGCTGTTGCTGAAGCACCTACCAAGGGGAGAAAATGCTGAGAGAAGAAAAGGAGCCACTTTTGTGATTTTAAGTATTTTCTTCTGATTTTTGTTAAGTTTTACTGCTTTGCCACCTACTTTATGGCATTTTCTGGCTTGCTAAAGTTTATATCTGTAACAAGTAGCAGTACTTGGAAAACATCTAGAGCCTGTTTACTGCATTTCCTGTGTTGCACTTAATTTAAAATAGTTTTTTTCTCTAAAAACTGCATTTTACCTGATTTTGGCCTAGCACTCAAGTGTGGGGTCATTTATTGCACTGTTGTGATTATTTCGCTGATTGTGTACTACCTTTAAACTACAACAAAAAGAAAAAAAAAAATCTTGCTTTTTTCCCACTTTCTGAAAGTTAAGAAAGTTCAGTTACAGATTTGCTGTTCTGAACTGTTTGGAAGTTTCTAGAAGGCCAGTGCTTGCTTGAGCTAAAGGGAAGTCTCTGTGTTCACCAGTGGGAGTGGTTAACACTGAACAGCCTGCCTGTCCCTGGAGGAGTGATTACTACCTAGAAGCTGTAGTTTTATTGGCCATTTTGGGTCAATTCTAAACTCCTTGATCTCTCTCTCTTAAAACCCTACAACTTTCTTTTTGCGTGGTTTTGCTCACTGAGCAGCGTCGGGCAGCACCACCTAAACAGGTTTAAACTATTCCAGGCTCCACAAAGTCTGCTCTTCACTTTTTCCCTTAGAACTGTTCAAACTGTCAAAGTAATCACTCTTTTCTCTTTCTAAAGCCCTGCACTTGCTCAGCTCTTATAAGGAAACACTAACTTACTAAATCACTACACCCTCCTTGACTTCTCATAAGTATTAGGCTCCCGATTGGTCCTTCCTGATCAAGTGAAAATTCAGTTCCCTTCCCTAATCTGATCAGTAAAAAACCAGTTCCCTATACTAATCTGGTATGTCCAAGGGTCAGTTTCAAGGTTACCCTCCAGTCCAGCTGGTGAATCTGGGAATTTTGAGGCAATGTTACAATTGCCTTATGTACACAGACAACCCTCTCCTCCTTCCAACAAACTCTAATACATGTCAAGTCAAGTCAAGTCAAAATTTATTTATATAGCACCTTACAGACAATAAATGCCACCAAAGTGCTTTACAAAACAATAATCATAAAAAACAATAAATAACATATAAAATTAAAAATTAACTAAAAATAACGAATAACATAAAACAAAACAACATTAACAATCATTTCACCTCATTAAAGGCCAATTCATAAAAATAAGTTTTAAGGTTTTGCTTAAAAATTGTCACAGAAGAAGACTGTCGAATGTATAATGGAAGCTCATTCCAAAGTTTTGGAGCTGCGACTGAAAAAGCTCTATCACCCCTCATCTTTAGTTGTACCCGGGAACCACAAGTAGAGACAGATCTTCTGACTGAAGTGTCTGATTGGGAACATAAGCATGGATGCAGTTACACAGCCAAACTGGAGGTAGAGCTCTCTCAACCCAAGACTGGCACAGTCAGTCAGGAGGAAAAGGTAACCACCCACACCACAAATCCAATCTCACACAAACCTATTGCATCTGCATACCCAACACATAAACACACAAAAACATCCTCGCAGACTCTAAATAAAAATCTGCCTAAACAGCAAAGACATCTTAAGCAGATATCCAAGCAACAGCCACCCCTCAACAATATCCAGAAATCACATATCTCACAAAATAGGTGTGCCTCACAGTCACAGCCCTTAAGGCCAAACAACACACCAAATACACCTGTTATAGGGGACTCTATTGTCCGGCACACTGACGTTCCGCTCACCAGACTGAACAAGGAAAAGGGCACTGTAAGCTGCCTGTCAGGTGCCAGGATCCACCACATAATGCAAGCACTCAGGTCACTCCAAATCAAGTACAAGTATGACTCCGTCATTGTCCATGCTGGTGTGAATGACCTAAGACGTACCTCCCTGGACTACATGAAAAGAGACATAGAGGAGCTCTCTGACCATGTAGCCCAGGCTGGTATGACCCTGATCTTGAGTAGCATCTTGCCCTCACCAAGAATGATGCCACAGTATAAAGACAAAATTATCAGTTTCAACAATTGGCTAAAGTATTGGTGTCATTCAAAGGGAATCCAGTGTCTGTCAGCCTGGGATGACATGCTCGACAAGCCACGTTGTTTCGCTAGGGATGGCTGTCACCCTTAGGCTTTTGTGTACTGGCCAAGGCTCTTGCCACCCCCATAGTGCCTTTTTTAGGCAAAGCTCAAAGGACAAACCCAACTCCATAGACAACCCAAGGATAAAAAAACTAAAGGTAATGCTACTCAATGCCAGAAGTCTAAACCTCAAGATGCATGCACTCGAGGCTCTCCTCAGTATGGAGAAAATCGATGTCTGTGCAGTAACAGAAACCTGGTTCAAGGCTCCTGAGAGCACCCCAGCACTACCAGGTTATAACTCATACCATGCGTTTCGGCCCCAAAACCCGGACCGAAGCACAAAAGGGTGGGGGAGTATCTATATTCATCAAAGATACCTACACCTCCAGGTTAGTGGCAGTGCACGAAGCATCGGAAACCATCCATGTGCAACTAACAGCGGGAAAAACTGCCTTTCAGTTTGTAGCCTGCTACAGAACACCCTCCCTATAACAGGAACCCCACTTGGCATTCCTGAGAACACTGGAGAATATGAAGGTCTCTCCAAACACTATGTTATTGGGTGACTTCAACTACCCAAACATTGACTGGGAAAACTACTCAAGCCCAAACACCCTCACCCAACGGTTCCTTGAATTTATAAACTCTAATGCAATGGAACAACTGGTCACCACTCCCACAAGACAGAACAACATATTGGACTTGGTCATCACCAACATGGGGACTCTATGTTCCACACCAGAGGTAAACCCCTCATTGGTAAGATCAGACCATAAACAAATTTCCTGTACATCCATATCCCGTCCCCACCCCCAGCCAAGGAAATCACTGTAAAGAATTTCTCAAAAGCCAACTTTGCACTTCTCAAGACTGAGGTGGAATCCTTCAAAGCCCCTGGGCCAGAGGATAATACAGCCCAATCCGCAGAATCCTTTACAAATGCATTCTATGAGCACCTGCAGGAATGCATGGATTGTGCTATCCCAAATAAAGCCAAGACTCACTCCTACAAAAACAGGAGACTGGTCTGGTGGACCCTGGCCATAAATAAGCTATACAACAGAAGGAGGAAGCTACTACATGACAGAGCAAAATCCCAAAAAGGGAAGGCATCTCTGATCAGTATTAGCAAGAAACTTTGATCTCTCATAAAATCATCAAAGGCCAGTTGTGAAAGAAAAATTGCCCTAGACACTAAAGGTAATCACAAGGCCTTCTTTAGTAATGCCAGGAACATCGGCGGAAACTCCCAGATATGCTCTGAATTGTTGCATAATAGTACAAAATATACCGAACCTACAGACATAGCCAACATCCTGGCAGACAGATTCAGCGCAAACTTCTCCCCCCCTTCCCCACCAAAGGAGCAAATGCCTATCCCAACTGAATGTAACCTCCCTGACATCACAGATGCACAGGTGAAAGCTGCCCTCTCCAAAGCAAAAAACACAGCATCTATGGGACCGGACAGTGTCCCAGGCTGTGTCGTACATGAGCTCCAAGAAGAACTGAACCCTCACATTAAGTCACTGTTCAAACTTAGCCTTACTACAGGATATGTACCCAAAGAATGGCGTACAGCTACCAGTGGTCCCACTTCACAAAGGTGATGCCACAACGGACCCCGGAAACTATCGCCCCATAAGCCTGACTAGTCTGGTCTGTAAAGTTATGGAGCGTATTATCATGGAACTCATAAACAAAGACATTGGGAGCCTTCAGACACTGGACTCTACCCAATTCGGCTTTAAGGGCAGATCTTGCCTCTTAAACCTAGTTGATTTCTTTGAAACCATTACCAAAGCCATAGATGAGGGCAAGGTAGTCCACACAGCCTACCTGGGCCTCGCAAAAGCCTTCAACACAATACCCCACTCGGGCATCCTAAATAAACTTACCAGCTTAAATATCAACCCCTATATCACAAGATGGGTTGCAAACTGGCTCAAAGATAGAACCCACATGGTCAGAATCACAGGTGCCATGTCCGAATCCAAACCAGTTACAAGTGGTGTCCCACAGGGCTCAGTTCTGGGACCTCTCTTGTTCGGTATATACTTTTCTGAGGTTCAGGCTAACACGGGGGGATTATGGCTGACAAAGTCCGCAGATGACTGCAAACTGGAGGCCATAATTGAATCTCCAGCTGACACAAGCATCCACCAAAAGGGTCTCACAGAGACAGATGCTTGGTGCCAGAGCCATGGCCTCAAGCTAAATGCTAAAAAGTGCATAGTCATCCCCTTTGGGAAAAACAAGGTGCCCACAAATTACTACATAGGTGGTAATCCATTAAGTACAGAAGTAATTAGAGATTTGTAGACCAATTTAGATAGTAATCTCTCCTTTGATAATCACGTTGCCAAAGTGGTTAGAAAGACCTTCTATATAGCCCACCTTATCACAAAAGGGTTCACATCTAGATCAAGAGAGGTCATTGTGCCCCTCTACTCATCACTCATCAGGCCCATAATTGAATACAATGCCCCTTTTGGGATGTACCTTACCCGACACCTGCAGCAACTGGAGTGACCCTAAAAGTACCTCACCAAGAGGATCATGGGCTACAAACAGATGTCCTATGCAGCTCGACTAAAGAAACTCCAGCTCTACTCAGTTGCTTACCGCCTACTCAGAGGCGATCTATGCCTGACGTACAAAGCCATGTCAAACCCAGAATTAATGGACATGCTCCACCTCAAAAAATCCAAGTCCCTTAGAGCTACATGCTCCAGGGACCTAAACCTCAGCACAAAAATAAATAGGACATGCTGGAGGGACAGATTCATTTCCCAGAGGCTCCCCTCACTCTGGAATAGAATCCCAATTCATGTTAGACATAGCCCCTCGCTGACCCTCTTCAAGCGAAATCTGAACGCGTGGATGGGAAATCGCAAATTCACCCCGGGATCTCTTCTGTGTCCTTGCTAGACAGAGGCACAGTAAACTAATCTTAAAAGGGTACCTTCTGTGACCTACTTTACAGAGGCACGGTAGGCTAATCTAATAGGGAGGCAGAAGCCAAATACACTCTGGCTAGGCTTATAAATGCCCTAGGGCAGATAGTCTAGTATCTACCTATGAACCTATGTAACAGCAGCCCTGCAGGAGTCCTCAAGAGATTCAAAACCACATTGCAAAGTATGCTTTCCAACTTGTTCAGCTGCATGCAATAAATCCTGCATTTCTTTGTTGTCTGCACATTCTGTATTTGCTGACATTTTCTGTTTAAGCAAAGACATAAGATATTGTTGATACTTAAGCATATGAAATTGGCAATTTAAGGCTCTTGCAGCCAAGGTAGCAGAGGTATAAATCTTTTTGCCCCATCTGTCTAGGGCCCTAGAATCCCTATCAGAGGGGATAGGGTTTTTTGCAGTAGAAGCCTTGAAACCATTTGGGACCCTGAGAGATGGTTTCTGGGTCAGCTGCAGGGTTCTTATAGAGACATTTATGTGAATCAGGAACCCTATAGTATCTGTCTGGCTTAACAGGGGCTGGTGGTAAAGAGTCTGGAGAAAGACTGGACTCTAAAAATACATCATCTACAATGTCTAAAACAGGTAGGATAGCAAGGGGCCTGTGCTGGGGCAATAAAAGGAAGTCTCTGAGCATTTTCTTGGATTCTGAGTAATCTTGGCTCTCCCAGTGGAAATGCTCCCTCATAGTATGCAGTGTCTCCCCAAAAGAATAATCCTCTGGAGGAGAGGCTGAAGGGATAGATTCTTCAGCATCAGAATCCTCATAGGGAGGAATAGAGTAATCCTGTTCACAGAAGGAATCAGAGGAAATGGAAACCTGGTCTGAAGATTCAAATTCTAACTCTTGCCTAGGCCTCTTATCAGGAGGGGGATGGGAACCTCTGATCAAAGTAATAAGGTCTTCGGCCATTTTAAGCATCTGCATTTTAGGCATGGAGGCCTGTCCAGGTGAATGCTGTACTTGTTTCTTTGTCATTAGAGCTGCTTTAGTCTTTGCCTTTGTAGCTGAAGTAGGTTTCACATATAACTGTGTAGGCCTGAAAACACCTTCAGAAGCCGATGCCTGCTCAGCGGCTCCTGACCCATCTGAGGGAATAGTTTCCGAGTGTCCAATACCTTGTGTTTCCAGAGGCCTAGCCGGCTCCACGTGGGAGTTGGAAGCAGCCTGTGGCTCTGAGGTAGTGGGCGTCAGGGGCTGCGAAAGCACCTCACTGAGAACTGGCGAACCAGCGACAGGCCTAGAAGAAGCCTCATCGTCGGTTTTGGATCTCGGATGCCTGTCCTTCTCTTTTTCTTTATGTTTATTATAAATTCCGGTAGTCGGCTGATCCGACGGCATTATATAATTAAATCTTCTGCCAAAGTAATGGAATGCAAAATCGTACTGACGCTTAATAGTGCGTTGGTTAAATCCAGCACAAAACCGACAACTAGCAATGTTATGGTCAGGGCCTAGGCAAGGAATACAGTAAGAATAAAAATCCTTATGAGGTATTTGCTTCCCACAAGAAATACAGTTATTAACTTTTTCTGACATCGGTCTGGATCAAGAAAAAAGTTTCCCCAACCGGGTACTTAGCTTTAATGAAGACTTCAGATCTGAAATTCGTATTTGAAAAAGCTCAGGAGTCGGCCAACCGGCACTTGCGAACTGCTTTTGCTTCGGGCACCGTGCGGCAAGAAAGACCGAAGAAAATGGCGTTGGCTGCATCTTTTATACCCCTGGCGCACTGACATCAGGGAGGAGGCGACAGCAACCGACGCCGGACCTAGACTTTGGAACTCGGGCCGACTGCAGGTAGCCTGCCAGCAGGATAACCCAATTGTAATGACTGCAACAGTGAAACACGATGAACATCCAATGAAATGCTGGCCTGCAGATGAATTAATTGGCTGTGCTCTTTCCATAGCTCTCAACCCTTAATGTCCAAAATGAGGAACACTAGCTCTCATAATGTGGAACAAATGGGCAAAATGTGGAACACATACTAATGGCTTACTAACAACTTCAACTAGGAAGGTCATAGGATTGTTAAAATATGCTGGTTTTACTTATAAAGAAGATCTTTTAATGAATTAATATGATTCATTTCTATTTACAATGGATTTCACTTAAAAAAATTCCTAACACTGAATGTGTGACAGTCTTTCAATGTGGAACTTTGAGGAACTTCGAGGAACAAGAACTTTTTAAGACCCCAAATGAGGTACGTTCCTCATAATGAGGTACACTTGAGCGGTATGGCTCTTTCAGTACACGCTACTCAACTGCTCTTGTTTTCTTGGATCAGCATATGCCCATGAGACAACTTCAAGGATAAAATGCATAAAAAAATAACAAAAAAACACAACAGACTTGCTGCTACAAATTTAAGTGCTGAATTGTGATGTGTGTATACATCTTACATAACCACAGAAGGTGGTAGTGTGCAGCCAGTATTAGTTTATGGCTATTAAGTAAGTATTATTTTGAAGTTTCATGTCATTGTGTGTATGTGTGTGTGTGTGTGTGTGTGTGTGTGTGTGTGTGTGTGTGTGTGTGTGTGTGTGTGTGTGTGTGGGGCAGGGTCAGGCTGGGGTGAGTGAAAGATGTATATCATATTTTGTTGTTCTCAAGGTAATATGAGGTATACTCAAGGCTAACTGACACAAACAGGTTGGCAACTGCTGTTTGGACCTTGCACCATTTAAAATTCAAGTAGATTAATAGATGTTGGCGCTTGCTGTATGTTTTTTTGTTAGCTATACTTTGAAAAAACTTCTCTGTGTGGTGTTGTTAGGTAGGGTTTGAAAGTCTTTTAGGTCATTGTTACCTGGTCTGCTGTGTTTGTCTGTTGCTGTATGAACCTGAGTTTTTATTTCAGCTGCGTGTATGATAATCTTGGCAAGGATACCCTGAAGAGTTGTGGAGGATCCTAAAGTTCACACTAGGTGAGGGATTTTATCCACTGAAACATTAAGATTGCTAGCTTGCCCTGCTACATAACTGAAATGTTCTTTATGATCAGACTCCATATTATTTTTTAAGGCTAAAGGACTGTTCTCATAATTCTGTCTGAAAAAAGTGCAAGCCATTCAGGAGAATCTTTCAGAGATATATGTTTCTTTTGCTTCTGAACAGTTCCTAGGCTTGCCGCAAATTGCATGTATATTTTTGAAAAGTTGAGTTCAATTTAGATTTCTAATCTGGCCTGAATATTCCACAATTAAAAGGAAGATGTAGAATTAACTTTTGAATCTTATAGGCCAAAGAAAGATTTTGTTCTTAGGGAGGATTACAAAGATCTATGAAAAAAGATTTAGAAGTCACAGGGTTTTCAGCTAAGCAGACATGTTGAATCTCTCACTTATTTAAAGTCATTTCATTCAGGACCATTCTGGAATGTCTGCTTTGCCCCACCCCACAGCATGTCTCAAACCAGAAGTGCTCATACTGGAATGCATCTAGTGTATATTCTAGACTGCACTGGATTATTCCCTCTGGCCTTTCCCATCAACCATCATACAGTGGCTGGCAAGCCAATGATGTCTGGTCAGTTGGTTTACATTACGTCACAAGAAGGAAGGGAGAAATACTATGACTCACATCTACTCCTTCCCCAGCTTCAACCTACTATCCACAGATCTTTGAATTTTTCTCAGTATGATATTATTTGGTAAATTAAATAAAATACTGTCTACTCACTTGCTCTAATGTCTGAGATGATGTACAATATATAAGCAAAGCAGCAGTCTGAATGTTCACGCTAACAGTTACATTTTATGTAGATCTCAGTGTGTCACTTATTAGTCTCAGTTCACATATTTTCACCTTCTTGTTCAGAACTACGGAGTATTTTACTCCTCATATAGTACACGGGTTTATGAGAGCTACAATGATTGTTGCACTTCATAATTTGTAAAACTAGGATATATGAGACCTACATCATATTATGCACGACTTACTCCTGATTTCTGTCATGCATTTTACAAATATATTACTTTGAGTGAGCTAATGCAGGCTTTACCTACAGATGTTTAGTCTGATGTGTGAAGTCTGAGCAAACAAAGCAATCGCAAAGTAAACATATATACATTATTCACAATCACAACCCAAACATGTTACATTTCTATTTTAATTGACATATACACTTTTTTAAATAGTGTCACTGTATTCTGTGCCTTTATTTTCTTTAAGATATTTAACTCATTAACACCTATGGGGTTTGGGATGAACACATGGCATCTTACACACATCTTACATTCCAGAGCATTTTCTGAAAAATAAACTTAAAAAGCATAAGGTAAACACATGTAAATATTTTGTGAACAATAAATGCTGTTAAAACTGTTCAAATAGCAATGTTATCAGTAAGAAGTAGTCTTTACTATGATAATAGTGCAGTCATAGTATTTTCCATAAATACTGTAATATATTATAATACACCCACACCCCAAATTATACCTTTTCTAAAGTTTCACAAATTTGCATATCTTGAAAACTGTACAGAATAAACATAATAGTGTTAGAACATTTCTGCTAACGAAAAGTAAGCTTTCATATGACAACATGTGGTATCCTATGCACTTCTTCATATAGGCACCACCACTAACTCAAAACTGAGGAGCAAAAAAAAGTGAGAAAGAAAGAGAAAGGTCTAAGCTCTTTTTGTCTGCAACTGTAACAAACTGTTTGCAACAAATGCAACAAGCAGCGTGTTAACCTTTAATCACACACAGAGTACTTCAGCCATGACCATATATGAGGTATCAGCATCTGTTTTTTGGACCTTGACATCCTCATGACATGCTGGTACTGCACTCCTGTGGCACTGGCTCCTGCTGATTATGTTCCCCTAACGGCTTGTTTATAGGGCAGCCACCCCCTTTCCCCCACCCTAGAAATGGCACTGGTTCATATAATATGTGTGGAGTTATTGTTATTTCCAAATTTCCTCACTTTATTGGGTGGTTGCATTACATCAATGTTATTTGGCTCTCATCCAATGTTTTGATTTTATTTTTAAGCTTGACATCGATAATTTAAATCACAGTCCAACAAAATTTCAGCACCAGAATAAAGCTTAAATGTTTAAGTGTATATTTTACTGAAGTACTTAAAGACAGATGCAAAAGGCAGGTTTCAACTCAGAAGTATCTTTATTAGTTTAAAATTCCTGACAAACTACACAATATTTAAAGGACAACCATGTCCTAACCAAAGCATTTAATTTTGACAGAGTATAGTTTGCCCATAGAAAATGACCCTGATACTGTCAAATATTAAAAAAGCATGACTTAGCAGTTTCTTCTACTCTCTGGCATGTCTGCCACAGTCAGATTCCTCAGTGCACACTTTGTTGAGGCTGAATAAAATCTCATGATACTTTCTTTAAGAATTTGTTTCCCTTGCTTTTGGGTCATTTTCCTATCACATTTGGAAGTATTTTTAGTTCTTAAAAACACACACAGGAAAAGTACCTGTATCTTTTTTATGTTGTTGTTTTACACACATTGACGTTATAAATCTATTCATGCTCATAATTCACAGCTTTAACTACATGCTGATAATGGCCATTTGGCCCCACCTTGCCCTGCTGGCTCAGAAAACACATGGTTTTGAGAGTACATAGAGTAAAAACAAGGGCAAAATATATGTTAAGATGACGATAAAATATAATGCAAAAACCTAAATTGCATTTCTTTCAACATTCACTGAACATCTGTTAATTATCGTCAGTACTGTGGAAATCAGTGTATTAGGAATCTTTTAACAGTGAGGGAATAGTTCATTATTTGCAATTCCCTTAAATTTAACAAATCATAGAACACATACAAATCAAATAAAATATGACATGTATATTCTTTTCTACTTAATACATTCCCCCTTCTGTACATAGAAAACTGAATTTTCTAACAATGTTTGTTTTACTAGATCCTATTTTTCTCTCATATAGATTTATTCAAGGTTCACTTCTATGCCAGTTAATAACCTCTGGGTCATTACCGCCATTTTATTTAATCTATGGGATGTTCATGTCATATTTTATATTATCTTATTGATGAAGTTCAGTAATTTATAACAGGAACAAAAGCACAAGTGACCATAAGGCTCTGTCTGATAATGAATGCAGGATTGACTTTGTGACCTATGACTAGTCAAAGTATCCACAATAGGCATAACCACTGGAATATTTGCAGGACTGTCAATCTCCCCTTCTACACTGCAGCTTCTTCCAGACAGTTACTGATTATTTTAACCTAGGAACTTCTCACAGGTATGGCTGTCATTGGTTGACTCTTAGCCATTATCAACAGTGCTGATTTTGGAAAAAGAAAAAAAAGACTTTAGCCATTAAAATGTGATTGGTCATCTGGACACTCACCAGGTAAGATGGACCTTATTATTTTGAAGTCTGAGGTCTGTTCAAATGGTAGTGAAGAGAATTCTAGATTAAAGAAAAATTAAACCACTCTTTTAATATGAATTTCAGTTGAAATCATTAACCATTAATAAAGTTTAAAACAGCAAAAGGGAACTATGTTGTTAGATGGGTCAGGTCTGAGGGTGGTAGGGTGGTCAACAGGTGCATGTTACCACTTAGCCTAGGCAAAGTGATTTTCATTGGCAGGAAGAGTTAGTTAACTAATAGGCTGAAGTTTAATGGGGGGGTAATCATGTTAATGTCACGGCAACTACAACTGTCAATTGAGGCAGAAGGTAGAATGATCTAATTGGTGTTGGGCCTCTTTTCTTTTCATGTTGGCTTAGGTTAGTAGCTATTTAACTAGAGGGCCAGAGTTTATTAGATGTTATCCCTTATTATTAATAGTGGTGGGATGAATCTCAAGGATGTAGAAATTTGGGGGTTATCCCATTCCCCCTATTGTAAAGTATGTAAAAAGCTAACTTTTTATTACTTATATATATATGTGGAAGGCAGTTAAAGATGGGGTCTGGCTGAGAAGAGCAAAGATGTGACCTGGTGTAGTAATCTCAGGTCTGGATCCATTACATTGGCAAGTTCAAAGGCAAGGTGCGAGAGGTATGCTATGGTGTCATTTGTTACCAGCAGTGGAGGTGGTAAAACAGAAATTTGGTTAACTGGCTAGGTTAGTTATACATTTGGGAGGTAATGATATTAGTAGCATACCTAAAAGGAGACTGTTTACCTACTTATTAAGGGATTTGTCACTAGTCATGCAGAGGTTCCCAAGGGCTAAGGTTGTATGGGTTTACATATTTCCTAGGTTGGTTTGGAGAAGCATGGATAAGTTTAAGGCAATCCTGAAAATAAGATCACTAGGGTGAGTGGGGGCATTAGACTTTTTTAATGGAGCACTAGGACTTTGCTGATAGGGATCTTGCCTGGTTTTGCAGTGATGGTGTACATTTTAGTGACATTGGTTTAGACATGTTCAATGTACACATGTTGTTTGTGCAGGATTTGTTTGGAAGATGAGTTCAGGGCATTTGAGGGGAATAAAATTATGTAGACCAGCCTGGTGTGTGGAAGAATGGTCCTAGTAGTGATCTAAGGGGTAGGCCATTCTTTTCCCTAGGTATTATTTCAGTTGGCTTTATCACTGGCTCAGGTGAGTGTTATGTTGCCTGGTAGAGGTAAGCCTGGTTCACGAGTGGTGGGATACTGCTACAGGTCTGTGGTGAGTGGGTTATCATGCTGCCTAGTTTCTGTAAATGTGGTCAAAGTTATTTAAAGTGTTTAAGAAGAAGGTGAGTGGTCTTTCATGCTGCCCACTTGTTTTATGGTATTTAATGTTAGTTGTGTTTCATCTGTCAGTAAACTGGTTGTTATTGATGTGCTGGCATATTGTAATAAAGTTAGTCACATGTCATGGCAGTGGCAGTGGCATAGCTGGGGGGAGGGGCAGTTCTCCACAGCTGGCACTTTTGGGACTGTCAAATGTACACCAACAAACAAGAAGTCCAGATAACTGTCAAATGCACATTTACTTTAATTTATTTACATTTACTTTAATAAAAAAAACTGTTATAAAGGGCGTTCTTTTTTAGAATGATCCCATAGCTAGTCTGGTTGCTGTGCATGTCCATTGTTGCACAGACATCCTGTTCTTCCTGGACACCCACGCTCAGTTGTTGCTGTGTGTGAATTTGCTAGGAAAGTGGGTGTGTTCAGTTCAACAGTGCTGCCCAGTACATGCTTCCTATTGCTGCCAGTGTGTGTGTGTGTGTGTGTGTGTGTGTGTGTGTGTGTGTGTGTGTGTAAAATGCTCCAGTTAGGTATTCCTGGGGGTTAGTGTTACTCAGGCTCAAACCCTGTACCTTAGGTACAAGAAACAAGAGCCTGAATTCTCTACCCATACCACCACTTGTGATTCAAGGAGGTGAGTCCATAGCTCTCAACTGTCCAGATTTTCACAGAATGTTTGGAATGTTTGGCTCATACTTTTAGTCTGCACCTCTTTTGTGATTTTTGGCAAATCATTGAGAACCGAATTCATTAAATAATGATAGCCATTTAAGTTTCAGCCTGCCTATCTTTCAGGAAACACATGGTAATGCAACTTTTTTAAGATTATACAAGCAATGTTTAAAATGCGTCCCTGGTTTTGGGCCTTTGCTTCCCCCCCCCCCCCCGCCCCCATAAACTTTGTCTTTTTCCAGATTTATTGTGTTGCAAAGTTGGGAGATATAGTTGAGTGTCAACAAGTGGATTTTACAAGGAGCTGAGGGTTTCAGGGGAAGAGAAGTTTGGTTCTGCTTATGCCCAATCTGTTTGCATTGTTAGTAGCACAAGAGGTAGTATACTTGCTTTCGATGCAGAAGGCTGTGGGTTCTACTCACACAATATGTAGATGGATTGCTGATACAGTACTATGTTGTACTTTAAAGGGGGTGGATGCTGCAGTCCTGAGAATGTCCTCTTTGGAGGAGATACCTAGTAACTATGAGCCTGTTATCAGTTTGTCTTTCATTCCCTATTGCAATATTACCAGCTTGTCATTTATCCTTCAAGGGCAACAGGCAACAGGCACTTGTAGAAGAAACAATGAAATATAAAGTTGTTTGCTAGCAGAAACCTCTTCATTACTTACAGATCTGGTACTTCCTTATTATAGCGGCCCCCAGCAATAGCGGCCTTGGGACAGGGTGATTAATCTGCACCTTGCACCATGTTTAAAAGTAAAAAATGAAACATGTAGCCCATTACAATTACAATAACATGTTATCAAACACTTGACAAACAGGAAAATGGTTGTAGCTTTCAACCTCTTACCTTCACAATCAAAGGCAAACCTAAAAACAATTAGGGACACTTATCAACGTAAAAAGTTGACAGAACAAGAGAATGTGAATTAATGTGCATTTTCTTAAGTAAAAGAAGCCTACAAACATTATAATAAGTGTAATCCACCACCTTTCTCCATAAATAACCAATTTTGAGCTAAAAAGGAAGCAAGATCAACTGAGAGAAGTATCACTTGTACTCTTACATAAAGACAATACATCATGGGCTCAGTAAAAATACTCCTGCTATCACTTTACATAGGGTAACATTTCTGACATGGAAACATGCACACAAATCCAAAACTTAAGGCTAATAAATACTGCAGCAACTACTGAGGAATATGCCAAGTGTGAGTCTATGCTGCTTTCCTTTGCACAAGAACAGTCTTGCCAGGTACAAACCAGGTACAAATGGTCCAAAATTATATAAATATATGCATAATACAATATACATATATGTAATTCCTGAACTGTGTCGTCCAGTGCCACTGTAATAAGGAAGTACCACAGACCTGTTTAATGTGGAATTATTTAAATAACTTTTACTTCTGTAGATATTGTGCATATTTACTGATTTTGGTGGATTGTAATGACAGACGTTTGAGTACACTTATGATGGAAATGTTCTGAATTGGGCAGTTTTGTCATTATTGATTCATACATTTTGTTTCACTGCTTACTGGAAAAATGTTCAAAACAAATTTAAAACACATTTTAACAAGTGTGCTGTATTATACAAGGAATATAACTTAATTTAATACAATCAGGAAGGTGAATCACAGAACACATGTATGTTTACATGGTCTTAAATATGTGTGCAAAGGGCCTATGATTTGAATACAGCCGAAAGGTAAACTTATCTGCCACTGGCCAGATGCATTTTTTTTGAATGTGGGTTTCAATGCTGTTTCAATAAATGTGAGTTTCAAGGGCAGAGAAGCTTTAATATGAAGTCTGTTTTCATCGTGAGACTGCATTGCTTTGTTTAGCAGATGTCTATCAGTGTTTGTGCTATAAAATTTAAAATATGTTTTAAATTAACTCTAAATAATCACTGTAATAGTAAAGCATAAAGCAGTATGCACATTACAGTGTTTATGGTAAATGGTGAGAAACAGCCAAGTAACGGGACAATGGAATGGCTGCGGGGGGGGGGGGTGGGGGGCTGTGCTTGGGAATACCCATATGACTATGAACTTTGTGATGGGTAGGGGCAGCAAACTCAAAGACAGCCCTGGTGGGCACAAACTCTAGCTACAGCACTGGACAGTAGCAAGCTGTTTGTTCAGGAAGGGGATAGCTTAGTGACAAAATGGAGTTTGCTTGGCAAACTAATTTGCAATGGACTATGCCTTTAAGTTGGATGAGGTTGATAGGATGGAGAAGGTGGAAGTTTGAGTGACATGCACAGTAGGAGTTCAAGGTTATTTAAGAGCATGTATATGGGAGGGGAGTCCTTTCTGCCACTGAAGATTGTGTTACCAACCCTGCCCTTCCCTTCCCTTAATGTTGAATAGTTCATAGGATGGAAGAAGGACCCTAGTAATTGTTTAAGGGCTAGGCCCCCTGCCCTTCTGCTGTGTTTCATTTGGCTCTTTCATTGGCTCAGGTGAGTAGTGTTACACTGCCTGGTATAACTAGGCCTGGTTAGTGAGTGGTAGGACACTGCTAAAGGTTTGTGGCTAGTGGTTTAACATGCTGATTAGTTTCTGTAAATGTGACTGAAGTTATTTAAAGTGTTTATGAAGGAGGTGAGCAGTCTATCATACTGACTGATGATTTTATGGAATTTAATGTTGGTTGTGTTTCATTTGTCAATAAATTGGTTATTGATGTGTTGGCATGCTGTAATAAAGCCGGTCACAAGTTATAAAAGTGTCAAGTTTATTTGGGAAGGGGATAGCTCAGTGACAAGTACGGTTGTCACTGCATAGAGACATTATTCTTAGAAGCTGGGCTCAAACTTCATAGATCTATACCTTTACCATAGCAAGATGAATTTGCTGTCTATAGTATTTCTTAAAAATCTGCAGTAATATTCCTACTGTGCTATACTACGAATACACAGTTTTCTGTTTACATCTCTTTGTCTTAAATTAGTTTGTTCACATTTTCTTCCATCCTGTACCATTTATTATTCATTGTGTTAATCCAATTTTCCTTTCATGTTTCTTGTAAGCTAGACCCTTCGACGGATGCTGCTGCTTTTATTTTCTGAAACGTATTACTATAATACTTTAATTTATTAACATTTGTCTTACCTAAAATTGTTGACACAATGAATGCAGCCAGACTTATATCATGTAAGTTATGCTGTATAATCTGTTTTTAAGGGGCATCATTTGTTTAACATTAGGCCACCACAAGTCCCAAATTTAAACATATAATGCAAATGGAAATGGCTGAAGGCAGCAAAAAGTCATCTGTGTCCAAAAGTTGTAAATGCCTGTTAAAGTATAAATAAAAAATAAATACATTAATAAATGTGCTTGCTATTGAACTAAAAACTACTATTATAATATTTTCAATTTGCATTTAAGATATACTTCATAGGTAAAAAGTTATGCTTGGGGAGGGTAGTAGTTATAGAGTTTGGTATACAAGTAGCATTACTACAATGTCTGACTTGCACCTCTATGGTGTGGTGTTTAATCCTGACATTTGGCTGCACTGAATTAATTCTTGTTTTTTTTTTGTTGATGCTCACAAGTGATATTGCTCCCTAGAAAACCATGTGACTGTGTCTCGTACCTGTCAACCTATTAGCACAAGAAACCTGTACAAAGCCACAAATAATGGGGGATAAACACCCAACATAGGGACAAATTTTAAATATCGCTCTTATAAACTTAGAAAGTGCTAGAATAAAAGGTGTTGAGTTAGCATAAATTTTCTGAAGGACATAAAGTCTAAAATTCAAATGTATATAATTCTTTAGTGATTTCAATTCTCAATTATTTTCCTGAAAACCACAAATTTTATGAGGAACAGACCAAAAATACTGGCAAAAATCCGAACAGTTGAGAGGCTTCATGTGGCTCTGAATTTTACTCCTCCTTGCATAGATAAATTGAGGTATCTGTTCCTATCTAGTACAAATCTGATTGATAATTGCAGTTCAACACTTTCTGTTTTCTTCCCTGGATGAGCCTTGTTATGCAAGAAAGCATGATGCAACTCTCTCACTTCTGCAACTAACATTCAGATCTTACTAGTTTTAGAATGTGATTCTAATCTGCTGTATGCAGCCATTTACTCTCTTTTTAAAGCATATACATTTACTGACTTCATACCTCTGAATCAAAACATTTTTTCTAACTAGAATGTCATGCAGGCTTTTCCAATAAATAACATAAACTGAAGCTTTGTGGGGAAAAAAAGTTGCCTCTTTCAAGGATTCTCTGTTTGGCATAGTCACTTTAGACAAGAATTATTTGATTTCCTTTGACCTTTTATTTGACAATGAAAATGGTGTTGGTTTAATGGATCAGCATTTTGCTAAGACTTGTTCACTACAGGGAGTATGCCTTTTACTAAATGTGACAGATTGGAAATAACTCTGCTAGAAAAAAATTGGGTATTACAGGCTCCAGTGTTAACGTTTTAGTAACACCACACATTATATTCAAAGGCCATGAACAGATTTGTTATTTTATTTTTATATACAATGATGAATCACTGGGCAATAATATTTCCTCGTTGAAAATCAATAAGATATTGAACAACAAACTGGAGATCTTAAATGCATTTCTGTGAAGCTGTGTCATGGCATTTTTAATTGTATTATGTTATTTCTTGTGCAGCACTGGGTAGAAATGAAACAGATATTCAGAGACTGTGAGGTAATCAGGACAGTAAGGCACAGATATAAAACTCATACATCCATAAATATTTGCTGCACAATAGACTGTAGACAGCATCTTCATTAATTTTAAAACACATGCTAGTGTATATATTCTTATTTAGTAAAAAACTGCAAGACCAACCCAACTATGCTAGACAATTCAGACCCACGGGATACATGCAAATGATCCATTGAGACATAACAGTATTTTAGCTACATGGCTTCTGAATGCCCAAGCCTTTTTACTTCTCATTTTTTTAAGTTTTTATGGGTACATTCGGGTCAATGAAGCCAAACCCCACTAGCTGCAGACATGTGTGTTTTGGCCTTTTTTTTTGCATCATCAGTACAGCATAAATGGATTATTTGGCTATACTTCAGAAACACAGAGCTTAAAAACAAGCCTAATTTCTATAAACATTAGGAGCCCAGCAAAATATCCCAAATAACATCTAGACCAAAGGGTAAAGTCAAGTAGACAAGCCATTCAGTAAAAATATTTGTACAATATGTTATTAGACATGTGCAGGGGCTGCGATGATATAAGACACATACATTCACATGTATACACACACACACACACACACACATATATATATATATATATATATATATATACATATATATATATATATATATATATATATATATATATATATATATATATATATATATATATATATATATATATATATATATATATATATACAAAACACACACACATACACATGCAGAGAGAGGAAGATGTGACTGAAATAAAAAAGGTAGGTTAAAATGACTGGAAGTACATTTAACTGAATAGCCATTTCACTGAAAAGTGTAAAAGTCTATAAATGGAATTTCTGACTTACCTGATCTATTTTTGCAGCTTACAATGAAATGGAACACTACACTATTATATTTATGGTCACCTCCAAACTTGCACCTGGGAGTTGTTGGGGGACATTTCTGGAAATATATCACTGACTGATAAGTGTATTTATTGACATTTTAACATTTTAATATTGCCTGAATGAATTATTTTTTTGCCTAACTGAATTATTGTATATATTTTCAGGCATTGTTTTCTGTTTCTGATTTGTCCTGATGGCTTTGCAGTTGCCTGCCCCTACTGTAAATTTGATCTGGGACACCCCTCCCAGTCTACTGTTCACTCTAATACAGAGAGAACATTTGAGAGGGCCAACCCACTTAGGTTCTCAACCTTGAATTATCTTCTGCTCCTCCTTCCTCTCTCCTTGCACTTTACTAACAAAAAAATTGCACTGTATTCATTTGCTTTTACTGTATTTGTGTTTCTTCCTACTTTATTACTTTATTTTGCTTTTGGTGCCTTTTCTTAAAAGTACTTAATTGCATATATTCTGGTGCATTTATTACTGCTTGTTAGTGGCCTGATTAAATTTAAACTGTTATTCTATGTCTTTAGTTTAAGCACTTGGGCTTCAGACCAGTTGTTTTACATTAAGAAGGTTTGTGGTCTGCATTGTTGTGGCAGGACAGGTAGTTTACATCCTTCTAAGTTGGTAGTTACTGATTGAAGGCTTACTGTCTGTTATTGTAAAAGTGTATTAGTCCTGGTTTAAGCACTTAGGCTTTGGGCCAGTTATTTTACATTAAGAAGGTGTGGTCTGCACTCTTGTGGAGGAGAGGGTGGATTCTGCCCTTCTGAGCTGGGAGTTTCTGGTTAAAGGCTTATTGTGCCTGCTTATCTGAACTGTTTCTTTCTGAAAATGGTACACCTTATTTGCTGTAGCCTAGACTAGATTCAGACCTGCTGAATCTAGCTTTGTTTGTATAACCTGAGCAGTAATCCAGGTCATCTTTTTTTGGAAAAGGTTCCCCTGCACCCTAGTGGCAGGAGTTTGCAGTTAGAACTTGTCTGATCAAAGACTGCTGGAATGGGGCTCAGTTTTTAACTTTTTATTGGATAATTGGTTAATTTGTTTAAATCAGTTTGCTCATTTGCTACTGTTATATAAAAAAAATTGCATCGCCGCATACCTAAGGTTAAACTATTCATGGCGCCATAAAGTCTGCTCTTTTCCCTTAGAACTAGCCAGGTTTTTAGTTTTAGCACTAAAATCTGATTCTTTGAGCTTAGCACTTGTTCAAAACTAGCTGTAAGCACTAAATAAGCTACAAATTACTACAGCACTCAACAAAACAGTTTTTAGTACTTAATAAATAAGCACCTATCCAAGTATGTGTAAGAGTCAGCTCACAGTGTTTTCTCCTGTCTACCTGATGAATCTGGGCACCTTGGGCAATGCAGCAATTGCCTCACGTACACAGAAAACCCTTTCCTCCTACCACCCAACACTACAACCTGTGAGAGATGCACTTATATAGCCAAACTTGCAGCAAAGCTCTCTTCACCCAAGACTGGACTAGACAGTCAAGAGGAGAAGGTAAACACTTGCACCACATGACACTCATCACATAGTCCCTCAAAACCTACACCACCAAAGCACACACATAGAACACAAAACACCTACATTCGCGGAAGTCATCAGTAAAAATCTGCCCAAGCAAAGGAGACCGCCAAAGCAGAAACTAAAGGAAACCCCACCGCCCAACACAACCCAAATTATGCATAGCCCAGAAATACAGTGTGCCACTCAACCACACCCCATAAGGCATAACAACATACCCAACACTCTAGTCATAGGTGACTCTATAGTCAGGCACACTGATGTTCCACTCACCAGGCTAAACAAGGAGAAAGTTACTGTTAGCTACCTGTTGGGTGCTAGGATCCACCACATAATGCACACACTCAGTTCACTCCACAAGAAGTACAAATATGATTCTGTCATTGTCCATGTTAGTGTGAATGATCTGATATGTACCTCCCTGGACTACATGAAAAGAGACATGGAGGAGCTCTCTGATCTTGTTGCCCAGGCAGGTACGACTCTAGCCCTGAGTAGCATCCTGCCATTACCCAGAATGATACCACAGTACAAAGACAAAATGATTGACTTCAACAATTGGCTAAGCTTCTGGTGTCATTCTAAGGGGATCCAGTATCTGTCTGCCTGGGATGACATGATCGACAGACCACGATGCTTTGCCAGAGATACCCTGCACCTATTGTCCTTGGGATTCCAGATACTGGCTAAGGCTCTTGCCACCCCTATAATGCCTTTTTTAGGCAAGGTTCAAATGACAAATTCACTATCATAACAGGTACAAGCAAGCAAAATCTGAGGGTAATGCTACTCAATGCTAGAAGTCTAAACCTCAAAATGCACTCACTCAAGGCACTCCTTAAAATGGAGAACATCGACATTTGTAGGTTCATAGGTTCATAGGTTCATATTAGGCTATCTGCCCAAGGGCATTTATAAGCCTAGCCCAGAGTTTTGTGGCTTTCGCCACCCCTTTAGTTTGGAGGATACTATGCCCATTATTTTGCTGTGCCTCTGTCAAGCAGTGACACTGAGATAATCCCTGGGGTATATCTGCGATCTCCCATCCATTGGTCAAGATTTCTCTTGAACAAAGCCAGCGAGGTGCTCTGCCTCACATGTACCGGGATTTTGTTCCACAGCATAGGGAGTCTCTGGGTGATGAATCTGTCCCTCCAGCACGTCCTATTAATAACCGTGCCAAGGTTTAAGTCTCCCGCCCTTGTAGTTCTGAGGGATCTAGATTTTTTGAGGTGAAGCATGTTCATCAATTCTGGGTTGGACATGGCCTTGTAGGTCAGGCACAGGTCACCTCTGAGCAGACGGTGGCGACTGAATAGAGCTGAAGTTCCTTCAGTTGGGCAGCATAGGACATATTTTTGAGACCCTTTATCCTTTTTGTGAGGAACTTTTGGGGCCTTTCCAGTTGCTGCAGGTGTCGTGTCAGATACATTCCGAATGGGGCATTGTACTCAATCATTGGTCTGATGAGTGATGAGTACAGGGGGACGATGACTTCCCTTGATCTGGATGTGAATCCCTTCATGATCAGGTGGGCAATGTAGAAGGTCTTCCTAACTACTTTGGCAACGTGAGTGTCAAATGAAAGGTTACTGTCAACCTGGGTCCCCAGATCCCTGATAACCTCTTCTGTGCTTAGTGGGTTGCCGCCTATATGGTAGCTAGGGGTAACCTTGTTTTTCCTGAAGGGTATGACTATGCATTTTTTGGCATTTAACTTTAGGCCATGGCTCTGGCACCAGTTATCCGTTTCTATAAGACCCTTCTGAAGGATATCTGTGTCAGATGTGTTCTCAACTATGGCACCCAGTTTGCAGTCATCTGCAAAGTTTGTCAGCCATAATCCTCCTGTGTTTGCTTGTACTTCTGAAAAGTAGATGCCGAACAGGAGAGGGCCCAGGACTGAGCCCTGTGGGACACCACTTGTGACAGGCTTTGAGTCTGACATGGCGCCAGCAACTCTGACCCTGTGGGTTCTGTCACTTAGCCAGTTTGCAACCCATCTTGTGACGTATGGGTTTACATTTAAGCTGATGAGTTTTTCAATGATACTTGAGTGGGGTATTGTGTCGAAAGCCTTTGCCAGGTCGAGGTAGGCTGTGTGGACTGCCTTTCCCTCATCAATGGCCTTGGTGACTGTCTCGAAAAAGTCAACCAAGTTTAAAAGGCATGATCTGCCTTTGACAAAGCCGAACTGGGTCAGATCCAAAGTCTGCAAGTCTCCTATGTCTTTATTTATGAGTTCCATTATGATCCTCTCCATAGCTTTGCAGAGCAGGCTTGTCAAGCTGATGGGACGGTAAATTCCCGGGTCGGTGGAAGCACCGCCTTTGTGAAGTGGGACCACAATTGCCGTACGCCACTCCTTAGGCATGTATCCTGAGGTGAGGCTAAGATTAAACAGCTGCCCTAACTGCGGGTTTAATTCCTCATTGAGTTCGTGGAGCACACATCCGGGGACACCATCTGGTCCCATGGATGCTGTGTTTTTTGCCTTGGAGTGAGCAGTTCTCACCTGAGCGTTAGAGATGTTTGGGGGGGCTATAACTCTCTGGTATAGATATCTCACCTTTTGGGGGGGAGGGGGGGGAGAAGTTTGCACTGAACCTGTCAGCCAGTATGTTGGCAATGTCTGTAGGTTCAGTAATTTTTACATCATTTTGAACTAATTCTGAGCATATCTGGGAGTTTCGTCCCAGATTTCCAACATAGCAAAAGAAGGCCTTATGATTGTCCTTTGAGTCCTTAGCGACTTTTCTCTCAAAATTTGCCTTGGATGATTTTAAGAGAGATCTTAGTTTTTTACTTATAATGATCAAGGGTGTTTTCCCTTTTGAGGATTTTGCTCTATCTTGTAGTAGCTTCCTCCTTTTTTTGTAGAGCTTGTTTATGGCTGGGGTCCACCAGACTGGACGCTTGCCTTTGGTACAAAGAGTCTTTGTTTTGTTTGGTATTGCCTGATCCATGCAGTCCTGTAGGTGCTGGTAGAAGGCATTTGTAAGTGATTCAGCGGCTTGAGTAATGGTTTCCACAGTCTCGGGGGCCTTAAAAGAGACCACACTAGTCTTTAGAAGTGTGAAGTCGGCTTTTGAGAAGTTCTTCACTGTGGTCTTTTTTATCTCAGGTGGGGGCGGGATGTGGACTTCCAGTGAGATTAGTTTATGGTCTGATCTCACCAGTGAGGGGTATACTTCCGGTGTTGAACATTGTGACCCCATGTTCGTGATGATGAGATCTAGTATGTTATCTCCTCTTGTGGGGATGGTGACTAGTTGTTCCATGGCATTTGAGTTTATGAACTCTAGGAACCTTTGGGCTAGAGTGTTGGGGCTTGAGTAGTGATCCCAGTCTATATTCGGGTAGTTGAAATCACCTAGTATGATGGTGTTTGGAGATACATTTATACCCTCCAGTGTTTTCAGGAAAGCTATGTGAGGTTCCTGAGATTGAGAGGGTGGCCTGTAACATGCTACAAATTGCAGAGCAGTCTTGCCTAAGGTTAATTGCACCTGGATGGTTTCCGATGCATCGTGCATTGCCACCAACCTTGAGGTGTGAGTGTCCTTGATGAATATAGACACCCCCCCTCCTTTCTTGGTGTTGTCCGGATTTTGGGGCCGGAACGCATGATATGAGGTAAAGCCTGATAGTGCCGGGGTGCTCTTGGGAGTACACTGACAGAGACCTGGTTTAAGGCTCTAGAAAGCACCACTGCATTACCAGACTATAATTCATACCACACCTTTAGGCCACCTAACCTGGATGGAAATACTAAAGGCGGAGGTGTATCCATATTCATTAAGGATATCCACACCTCCAGGCTACTTGCTCAGCATAATGCATCCAAGATTATCCAAGTGCAACTAACTCTGGGCAAGACTGCAATCCAAATTGTAGCTTGCTACAGATTCCTCACCATGCCCCAGGATTCCCACTCCTCATTTCTTGATTCACTGGAAAATACTAGGGTACAACCCAACACCCTAATAATGGATGTTTCAACTACCCCACCATTAACTGGGGAAACTACTCATGTACCAACTCTTTTGCTCAACGTTTTCTGGAATTCATAGGTTCATAGGTAGATACTAGGCTATTGGACCTAGGGCCTATATAAGCCTAGCCAAATGGTACCCTGGCTTTTGCCACTCAAGAAAATTATTTTCCTGTGCCCCTGTCAAGCAGAGCCACAGAAGTGATCCCTGGGGTGAATTTCCTATCTCCCATCCAGTCATCAAGATTTTTCTTGAAGAGTGCTAATGAGGAGCTTTGTTTGATATAGATAGGTAGTTTGTTCCATAGTATGGGAAGTCTCTGGGACAGGAATCTATCCCTCTAGCATGTTCTGTTTATTGTGGTGACAATGTTTAGATTTAATCACATATACATGGATATAAAGTATTATGATTTGGTCTCTGATTGTAACCACATTATTATTTATTGGAAATATTCACTGTCAAGTTGTGCCCTCAGATTTGTAGAAGCTTGTCTTTGTGTATTTTGTTTTTTTCTTTTCTCCACTAGTAAATGACAGTGACAGTGGAAATGGAATACATAATTAAGGGTATGTATGGGAAGCATACCTCTCAACCTGGAAACATCAAAAATCTGGAGAAGGCCCATGAAAAATAGGTACAAATCTGTACGCTGATTAACATCTAATTTGCATGCATAATTATGTAACCCCACCCACTCCAATGGAATTGTGGGATACCAACTTTCAAACGCAAACTGAAGAACAGACAACCAAAATATGGTACCAGATTTCCCCTGCAGCCATTCCAATGTTCCACCACCTGGCTATTTCGCCCCATTTACCATAAACACTAATCTGTGTATACTGCTTTACTTCTACAATGATTATTTGGATTTTATTTTTACATTTTGCAGCACAACAATGCACAAACACTAACAGACATTTGCTAAATAAAGCAATACTGTCTCACCATGAAAATAGACTTGGCATTAAAACTTCTCTGCCCTTGAAATTCACATTCATTGAAACAGCATTGAAACCCATACCACATCCAAAGAAAATGCATCTGTCAACTGGTATTTGTTAAAAATGTATGATGATAACTTCAATTTTTAAATGTTGAAGCCACGCCCACTAGGAGTTAAAGGTACACACTCAAAAGAGCTCTACTGGAGGGAATGAGTTAACAGGACAGGCTAGGACACTGTGGCACGAGCTGTGTCTGTTTTGCTGGTGAATGGGGAGGTCAGGGAAGGCTAGTCAGGTTGGGAAAAGTGGTCCGCAAATAAATGTAGACAATGTATCTTGAGATTCAAGAAATGTAGCTGACAATCAGGACAGATCCGCATTTCCTTGTTTTTAAATGACAGCATCTAATCTGAATATTCTCTAACAGGCATGAGGATAGCTGATTTTGGTTAGCAAGGCAGATGCCAACTTGAAACATGAACCAAAAGATATATATTTCATTCTGGCTGGCTTCACAACTGATTTTAAATATTCTGTAGCTCTGTTGGAAGTCTGTTCCAGAAATCTACCACCCTTTGTGAACACCTCATTTCTTTAAGTTCACAATAAGTCCACCTGTTTTTTACCACTTTTCCTTCAAAGTGATGAAAAAGTTTATAGGAAGGAAGTTGTCAAGGAAAAAGATGTTCTAAAACATTCTCACCTGCTATGGACCTAAACAGTAATGATATATTCTAGAAATATATCTGACAACACCTTGTCACACAGAGTGATACATTTCTGGATACATCTGTGGGATAAATAAAGAGGATTCGTGCTGGAAGGAATGTGTTGGGAGAGGAAGGAGTGACAAAGAAGTGCAGATATGATAAGTCTGTTAGTTACACGGGCAGGTAGAAATGACCAGTCTCCAAGGACCTAGCAGTCCTTATATGTTAACAAAGTCAAAGTTCCTGTTTTACAACTGTCACCACAAGCAGATTTAGACAGTGATATGGTAGACAGTTTTCTTATTTATCATCAGGTTATAGACTGTTTGCCCCAAAGCTAATATTATAAATAAAAATTGTATGCATTTCAGTTGAAGCTAGTTCTTTGTTTACCTTGCCAAAGAGAAGTTTTATGTGAAAAAAATGTAACAAATGTAATACTGGGCACAACTGTAAACATGATTCTCTTCATATATGTATTTCTGCAGAAACTCAAAGTAGTATGAAACTAAGATAAGATTCTGTGCATAGACACACACACACACACACACACACACACACACACACACACACACACACACACCTCGTTCCTTACTTGAGTCCGTTATCATTTCTTGAGGATTTCCCATTCCCCCGAACAGTGCTGCTGCCGATAATCCATCCATTATCGTTCATTCCCGCTCGCATTTCCAGGCCAGCAGGAAATGATCTGAGCTCCTTGAGCTTAATTTCGACTGGCTGGTAGCCCTGATGGAGCTGACGTCATTGCGCATGTGATGACGCCAGCTCCGACAATGTGAAAATCAAAAAATTAAAAAAACAAAAGGAAAAAAAATTGGAAATAAAGGGGTGCCACTCAGGAATTGTGACACCGCTTCATTTGGACCCCAAAACTCAGTAAAAAACGAGTAATTTGGTATGGTAGGAAATAGAGCCCCCCCCATAGAGTGGTTGCAAGTGGGCTTTTTTGTGGTGTTTGTGTTGTATAGAAGGTATTCAATGAAATGGCTGTTCAGGCAAATGTACCTGTAATGAAATATACTTTCAGGCCTTTTTCTCAACCATTTATATATCAGTCAAAGCTACCTTTGCCAAAATGTACATAGGTTCATAAGTAGGTACTAGGCTATTGACCCTAGGGCCTATATAAGCCAATCCAAAAAGGTACACTGGCTTTCGCCACCCAAGAAAATTATTTTCCTGTGCCCCCGTTAAGCAGAGCCACAGACGTGATCCCCAAGGTGAATTTCCTATCTCATATCCAATCATCAAGATTTTTCTTGAAGAGTGCTAATGAGGAGCTTTGTTTGACATAGATAGGTAATTTATTCCAGAGTATGGGAAGTCTCTGGGACAGGAATCTATCCCTCCAGCATGTTCTGTTTATTGTGGTGACAATGTTTAGGTTTAATCACATATACACGAATATAAAGTATTATGATTTGTTCTCTGATTGTAACCACATTATTATGTATTTGAGACATGCATACCAAGAAATTCTCCTCAAGTGCAAAGCTTGAGAGGTGAATCTTGGCACCCATGTTGAGAATACATTATTAAAGGTTAAAATCTGAGATCCAGTTGCAATCCTTTGTAGTGGATGGAGCTCTGTCTGCTTCATGTACTACTGGTTACAGTAAAAAAAAAGTGCAAAGGATTTTACCAGTTTTAAAACCCAGTAAAGACCCTAATGAGCTCTGTCAAACAAACAGTGGCAGAACACAAATCATCTTATTTGTTTAACATTTGTGGGTGGGACAAAAGATCACACACACAGTTTTTAAATATTGCTCTAACTCAGTTAAAATGTTAATAAAAGGACAGATGCCCTAAACTTATCTCCATAACAAATCCTGCACAAACAATGATGTGTACATACTGTGTGAAACTGTTTCTGGAATTCCTGATGGACTGTAATTCTCAGTGATTTACCAGAAAAATGAAACAAGTTTATGAGGGACAGGGCAAGTTGTGAGACATACACAGCAAGGCAGAAACTAAGCTGTTTTTACTGTTGCTGTGGTATACAGGCTGATATGATCATGTTGTTATTTAGTGCCTAGCAGGAGACCTGACATTCATAGATTTTTAGAAAGAAAGGTGCTTAACAGCTGTTACATACCTAAGTGCTGTTAATATAGGGTCTCATGCTAGAGTAGTGCTTAACTTGATTTCCCTTTTCCTGATACTGGTCTATAATCATGGCACTTCATAAACTAGAAACACACACACCAATATACACATGCATACATATACACACACACACACACACACACATATATATATATATATATATATATGTATATAATATATATATATATATATATATATATATGTATGTATATATATATATATATATATATATATATATATATATATATATATATATATATATATATATATATATATATATGTGTGTGTGTGTGTGTGTGTGTGTGTGTATATACACACACACACACACACACACACACACACACACACACACACACACACATATATATATATATATATATATATGTATATAATATATATATATATATATATATATATATATATATATATATATATATATATATATATATATATATATATATATAATATATATTTATATATATATATATGTATAAATATGGAAATATGCCAGATTATCAAAGTTCTGAAACTTCAAAATTCATATGGACAAGACCATATGATCGAAGTTTCGGAAATTTGAAGATTAAAACAAAAAAAATAATAAATAGAAACATTTTATTTTTAACATTTCTGAGCCCCCTGCACCCCCCACACCCCCTGCTTATTAAATCTATCAACTCTGAGATTGCACTGCATTGTGAAAAAGGGTTGATTTCCCTTTCTGTACTGTACCCTGATCTCCATTGAAAACGTTCAGAGTTTCAAACCTTTGATCATATAGTCCTGACCATATGACTTTTGAAGTTTTGAAACTTCAATAATCTGCTAGGGACCCGTATATACATATGTATATACGTGTGTGTGTGTGTGTGTGTGTGTGTGTGTGTGTGTGTGTGTGTGTGTGTGTGTGTGTGTGTGTGTGTGTGTGTGTGTGTGTGTGTGTGTGTGTGTGTGTGTGTTGCATTTGCAGTCACCTACAGACTTCCCCAAATTATTTCTAACTTTTGAAAACCAGAACTATTATTTCTATTTTATCATCAACTTGTCTTATATATAACTTTTTTATTAGCTAACGTGCACCTTTAGACAGGGTGAAGGAAAATAAAACATATTTCTGGTGCAGAAAAAAACAGAAAATTGAGTCAAAATGAAATAAACCTATCCTTAATGAAAGAAAAACACAGAAAAAACCTAAAAATATGCATTGTTTCTTTGAGAAGTGGACTGAGAGTAAAAGCTAAAAAAACGAGAAAGGTCAGAAAGCATAAAAGCTAAATAAATCATGTTTATTGCACTATCGGTTAGTGAGCACTTGCATACTGCTTCCCAATAAAAGATACCTTATCGCGCAGAATTGTCTCATACATCGTTTTAATACTCAAAATACATCACATGACTTATCAAAATCAGTAAGTAGACTTGCACTGACAAGCCTATGAAAAGGGCAAAACATGTCATGTATACAGCTCGTGAGGTGTGGCTTTATTATCCTAAATAAATTAATGAAAACCTATAAAAAGTAAAAAAAAAAAAAAGTAGCAATTCAGAAACCGTGGATCTGGAAAACTTGCCTGTCCTTAAGGGGTCATAAGTTCATAGGTTATTACTAGGCTAACTACCCTTGTGGGCCATTTAAGCAATAACCCACACCTGGGTGTGGGTAATGTTGAATTTACCCACGGTTGTTGTGGTTTGGTCATGAGGGCGAAGCCCAAGTGGCCAAACAAAGACAAACGTGGGTAAATTCAGCATTACCCACACCCAAAAGTGGGTTATAGCTATTATAGAATGACATTATTTAAGAAAAAAATACTTACTTTTCTTAAATAATGGCATTGTATAATGCCTCTGTGCTGCCCTTCCGCAGCTGTCTGCTATTCAGCGGCAGTTTTGATGTACTGCGCATGCATATGTTTGCGCAGTACATCAGAGCTGTGTGGAAGCAACTGAAAAAGGAATATCTCCATTGCTTTTTTAAATGTGTCTCTCTATGTTAAAAGAGTTTAACATAGCGAGATAGCTTTAAAAAAGCAACAGAGAAAGGAAGATCTCCGTTCCCTTTTTTAAAGCTGTCTCGCTATGTTAAACGAGTTTAACATAGCGAGATTACAGCAACAGAGCTGTTCCATTCTCTGTTGCTATCAAAAACACAAAAAATCAAGACTTATACTAATGGAAAAAGTCCGGACGACCGGACTTTTTTCCATTAGTATAAGTCTGATTTACAACGAGCATGCTGACCAATCAGCATGCACATTTTGGAATATTAATGGGGGGAGGGGGTCATTGTATAATTAAGCTTAACCAATTATCTTATTTGAGAATCAAACCCTGTACCTTCTGTCTGCAATGTAAACACCTTAACCATCATGCCAGCCCCCAACAATAATAAGGTTTATACCGAGCTAGCTGCTTTTGTGAGCTATTTTAAATCTAGTCAATTTCCCTTTCAAAGGTGAAAATCAAACCCTGTACTTTGTGTCTGTGAGGTAAATATTATGCCAACCCCCAACTCCCAGGATGAGGAGCAATTCCCACTGTGTGGATGTTGGTAGAGAATGTATCTCCACGCACCCTACCCCAGACTAAAACCTGGGTGTTTCCTCTCCCTTTACCATGTCTGACCACCACTGTTATGTGTCATCTGCATATTTCGCATAGGCCTGCTTCAAAGTTTTTTTTATTTTTGTCTATATGGCTGTCCTGAGTGACCTTTTTCTTATTGTTTTGTGCGTTACAAGATAATATAAATTTAATTTGCTAAGTTCCAAGCTATCTGGAATGGCTAAAAAGTGACAAAAGTTGTTATTCGTTCCTCACATCTTATTTCCATTTATGCAAAGAAGTTTATTTTATACAGTAAATCAAGGTTGATAGTTAAGAAGTGTTGAAATGTTTGTCTGCAGTTTTAATGAAAAACTCTGGCTTTTTATAATGTGCACAACGACGTGTATAAAACTGCTTTGACATCTAGTAATAAAGTTCATGCTATAACTTATCTTCTTCTTCCTGTTCTAACATATGGCTTTAGTATGACTGACTGGTCTCGAGAAGTGTCAGATCATTTGGACAAGAAAACGGAAAATTGCTTCACGCTTATCAAATTATATATTAAAACACGTATATTTGTTTTTTAGTACGATTGTGAAGCATTCTAATGTTTTCACATATTTGATAAGCATGAAGCAATTTTTTGTTTTCTTGTCCAACTGATCCAGTGCTTCTTAGGACCAATCAATACCACTAGGTGATGTGAATTTCAATTGGTTGGACATAAACTCTAACTTATACGCAAATGATGTTCCTCTCGAGTGAAGCACCTTGTGGATAACAACTGCTATAGAAACCAAGTACAAAATCCCAATGGTGCACCATAAACTGTGAACAAATCTGGCAAAGCTGCAAAGCTGCAAAAATCCAATCCTTTATTTAGAAAACACGATAAACAAAGGTAAGCGCTTTCACGTCATGTAGACGCTTCTTCAGACCTCAATAAAATACAATGTGAATCACATCTTGTATATAGAAAGCTAATTAACACATTTACATAATTGACTCTGTGTTATTAATGAGTTAAAGTGCTAGTGCTTTTCAATTTAAAATTAGACAACTATCTAATTCATAAGGAAGCTTTGTACTCATAGTGATAGTACAAAAATATCACTATGGCTTCTGTGTGTCATCTGTGAGGATTCACAACAACATTTGAACACTTAAAAACTGAAAAATCATGAAAACTAAACCTATGAAAATATAGAAACCTATAAAAACATATAAAAACATGTAAAAACCAATGAACATATATTACATTTAAGCCCACCTAACTGGAGTATTATTTAACCAGATGTTAGTGTTTGAGTGACCTAGATGCTAGGAACGGCTTTAAAGTTATTTTCTCATTCAGCCCATATTTATGTGACTGTAGCCTAAGGATCCATTTAACGGTGTTAAAGGATGATAAGCTTATATTTGACTTGCATATACAAAATTGCATAAGAAAAACTTATCAAAAACTAGGGATGCTTTACAGAGCCAAAAACTTTCTCACTGACACAACTAAAACTACACTTGCCACTACTTATATCCTTCCACACTTCTTTATTGTGCTCCCATACTTACCAATCTTCAAGCATCACAAAAATTAAAACGTGAACAATGCTATAACAAATTTTCTAAATTTGCAGCAAATACCCCTTTCAGAACTCACCACTGTATAGCACTAAACATCTTAAATTGGTTAGAATTGCCTCACCAACATATACGCAGCTTTTTAACACCTATAAAATTATCCAGCATCCATCTGCCAGCACTAAAAAACATTCTACACAACTATGTACCCAGTCAGTCATTGTGATCAAGTAACCAAAAACCTACTGTTTGTCTACAAACCTATCACATCTCTTGGGCATTGTCTGTACTCATACAAGGTTGCTAAGGCCTAGAACTCCTTACCTGCATCCATCAGGTCAATGCCTTCCCTCCCATCTTTCAAAACCACTCTGAAAGACTTCCTAGCTAAAATCTGTTCTTGCTCAAAACCAGGATAAACTATATTTCCAAATGTGAACAAATACATTTTCACTCCTTATACTGCCTTACTCTCCCTTCTTCAATTACTTCCCTACTTCTATCAAATTCTCTTCCCTGACTTTCTCTCTAAATATACCACAAGCCTAAAACAAAACAGTGAATTGAACCACAGAGACTGACAAAGTTCCAAACCTGTGTTAAATAAACACTACAAAAGAGTAGGAATGTGATGAGCACTTTTGTTTTAATAATTAAAACTTCCTCAAATAAAGTGTTAACAACTATGCTGTTTAAAACTGTTTAAAACAATGAAGTTTTGTATCACATGACAGCCAAGCCTCCAACATAATTATACATTTAAAGTGGTAAACATCTTTAAAAATACATTGAAAGTTAAGCAAGTTCTTAAAACATTTATAAAATGAAAATTAGAAACAAAGTGAAATAAAGCCAGTCATCTCTGCAGTGCATTCAATTTTAACAAACAACTTACTGAGACTTGATCATTTAACCCTGGCCAACTATTAGCATTACATTTTAGTTGCCAGAATAGCTCACATTTCTCTAAAAATAGTTGCCATAGACCACAGTATTCCCCCACTGACACTGTTTTAACTATAACACATTTAAAGGAATGAGAAGGTGCCCCTAAACATGCTTGGCTGAAGCATTGGTCTGTTTCTTATTTTTGATGTCATTAATATGCTTAGAGACCCAGTCTTTTAGTCTTTGTTCTGTTTTGCCTTTATAATAGGCTGGACAATTTTGACAAAGAGCTAGGAACACCACACCAGTAGTGTAAGAATTACAAAGGCCTTGTATGAAAAAATCACAACCATTTATCTGAAAACATTCACATGTTAGTATGTGTTTACAGATGGAGTAGCACCCACATTTTGACATTCTACTGCTGTGACAGATTTTACTAACTGAGGAGCCAAAACATTCAAGAATATATTTTAAGTTACTTCTGTGCTTATAAACTATTCTAGGTTTCTCAACCACTCTTTCAAGAATATTCTTGTCCTCTCTTAAAATGCCCCAATTCTTATCAAGTAGTTTCTGAATCAGAGAACTATCAGCATTGTACTGTATAATAAACAAGCTGATATATTCTGTGGTGGCTGGGTAGGGACTGTTCACAAGTGCAGACCTGTCATTGCTAGTATTAGGTCCTTGATTATCAGTTATCACTAGGTCTTGCTTATTAAGTTCTTGACTAGCAGGTGAACTGTGCTTTAAAATAGATACACCCCCTTTCATACTTATTTATAACTTCAAACATTAAATCATTGACAAACTTACATGGGTAGCTCCTAGCCAACTACATGTTCTTAGTGAATGCACATTCATCCAAAAAATCATCAAAATTTGACACCATGCATGCAGCTCTTACAAACTGGCCTTTTACTACTGCATGCTTTAAGTGATAAAGATGAGAACTAGAATAATGCAAATATGCTTTTGAGAATGTACCTACAGTTCTCAGAATCTTTAATCAGTAAAATGTCTAGATAGGGAATACAAATAGCGTTGATTTCATAAACGAATTTAGAGAAACCTCTGGACTAATATAGCTGAAAAATTCTTTAAATTTAGCATAGTCACCATTCCAAACTAAAAAAATATCATCCAAATAAAGGGTATAAAGATCACAGAATTGCATGTAGTCAGAGTTAAAGAGAAACATTTCTTCTAATTTTGTCATAACAATTGTTGGCAAAATGTTCCCCACACAGTGAGCCCATAGCAACCCCTGTACACTGCAGAATATTCAGCTCTATTTCAAGTAGTGTCTTAAAAGTGTTGACTTGAAATTGAGATACACCATGCTCAAATGGGAATTCAGTGAACCATTGTACCCCTGTGTTTTGGGGAATAACAGTGTCTTTATTTCACTTTGCATCTAGTTTTCATTTTATTAAATGTCTTAAGAACCTGCATAACTTTCAATGTATTTGTAAAGATGTTTTCCAGTTTAAATGTATAATTTTGTTGGAGGCTTGTCTGTCATGCTATGCAAGACCTCATGATTTTAAGCAGTTTAAACAGCATGACTGTAACACGTTTTTTATCTGAGGAGTTCTGTTGGGAGGGTGGCCTAATGGCTAAGGTGTTTGTCTTACAAGCACAAGGTACAGGGTTTGAGTCTCACAAGAGATAATTGGCTAGGCTTAAAATGGCTCGCAAGGGCAGCTAGCTTAGTACTAATCTATGAACCTATGAACCTATTATTAAAATGAAAGCGCTCATTACATTTTTAGTCTTTTTTCAATGTTCATTTAACAATGAGGTTTGGAACTTTATCGGCGTCTCTGAGGTTCAAAGCATTTTTTTGGTTTATACAGTTTTTCTGCTTTATACCATAAGCCTAAGCCTGTTTTTCCCTCACTTCATATTCCAATTCCTGTTTGCATTAGACTAAATAACCCTTAATTTCTCTACAAACTGTCTAAAATGTCTAGAAATATTAAATGATTGCAATATAACTTGTAACAATTCTTAACCATTTTTATATAAACACTAATTTGTTGCAATTATTAAAAATGCAGATGTTTTGTTTTATTTTTGAAGAGTGTAAAAGTATTGTTTTTAAACGTTTTGTGATAATTTGGAGCTTTTCTTCCTGGGCCTCTGATGGAATTGGATATCTCCCAGTCATACTTTCCTGGTCATCAAATGTCAGTAAATATCAATAAATAAAATAAATATATCTCTCAGTCAACAGGAGGTATGGGCCTCCATAGGTTTGCATTTCTGGAACTGCATATATATATATATATATATATATATATATATATATATATATATATATTTAATGTCATCAGATCCAAACATAGTGAAAGTTACAAATCAAGAAGAAATCAAGTCAAAAATGAAATCATTGCTCAGATGAGTAGAAGCATTTCTGAAAGGAGTGGCAATGGAAATCAAGCCTGCAGTAGACAAAAGCAGGCAACAAGAAAAGGTGCCAGAAAACTAAAAATATGAATATACAGAAGATGATCATGATGAAAAGTTAGATACATAGGCATATACGTACAATCTAGTAAATCCCTTTTTACATTTATGATGCCAAATAATCTCATGACTTACTATTTTTCCTATTAATGTCAACACGTGTTCGTAGATTCCCGTTTGCTCCCTGAAAGATAAATTGGTTACCTTACTCTGTTAATTAACCAACTCAATTGTTATATCAAAGGTAGCCCAACCACTTTCTTTCATTTATAATATGGCTCTTACAAGTTATAAATGTTTTTTTTCTTCTTCTTCAGGATCATAGTAAAATTTGGATAAAACCATTCTTCTATCTTTTAATCAATAACTATGTGAAACAGTTTAAAAAAATGAGGACACAGTACATTTCACCTAAATAACATACTCAGACAATAATAAAAATGTCTTTATCTGTAAGATAAATAATCTAATTTATTATGTGTCATTCAAAGAAATTAATATGGACTTTGACAGGAGCAACATTATGAACTGTAATATTTTAGCCATGAGATCAGCGATTAAAATGTGTGGGTTTCAATGTTTTATATAATTTGCATATTATTCATTGTATTGATAACAGTTTAAAATGCAGGAATAATCATACTAAGGCTTTCATTTGGAATAGTGAAACCTTAAGGATAAGCTTAATAACCCAAGTTTTGAAGGAAGAAGAAAAAGTAGCCAACTTTCAGCTATATTATTGTGTATGCCGGTTTAAGAAGCTTAGACTACCTAAACAAATAAAAGGAGAAAATGGATGGAATCCAAGAAAGGCAAATATCATGAGATCACCTATGATTAATGCAATAGGAAATCCAAAATTGCTTCCCATATAATTCTGCAGATCAGGGTTCAACTAGCTGAAATGTTGACTGGAATAAAAAAGTGAAAAATTCAGCTCATGGACATATTTCCAGGGGACAACAAGTACCCGTGTACCTCCCACACTTCTTTCCTTAACTCCATGGTCAGCAAACTACAGAAAGAAGAGAAAATACCAGGCACACTCAACCACTATATTATTTCAGTAGTGATTTTCTATGGGAAACATCAATTCCAAAGTTAAACACTGCGTGTGTGAAGATGAGTTCATAAAAGTCAACCAAGCTGGGAAATGCTGACCTCCTTTTTTGTAAAACTGTGTTGATTGCAATCAAGTAATCAAACCAATGTTATTATCATAACTCATTGCATCTTCCAAAGCATTTCCTAAACAAAGATGTTAGGCTAATTGGTCTATTAAGTGTGCCATGTATTCAGTTTTTCTGAATGGGTACTACATTGGCAAACATTTAGGACCGTGGAACCATTTCAGTGGATTAAATAAAATTATCAGGGAATTCATAAACTCACAGTAAAATTTCATGCTATACAGTCAGGACCTATGCCACTACCTTAACTTTTTATAAATTAAGTATTAGCTATGTCTTCTGTAAGTTTTGGACAGGCTCAATTATTTATTTTGAGTATTAAATATTTTTACTTACACTACCAACTGATGACACAACTTTTTGAAAAATATACACTGAAGTTATTGGCTATATCCACAGCATCCAGTTAACATTCCATGAATAATGCAGTGATGTTCAAAATGTCTTTCCTTTATTTCACTGGTGGTATTATTTATAAACAGTTTAGAAATTCTTAGCTTATTAAAGATGCACTGTTTTTAATGAAACGGTTAAATGTCTTTAAGAACCCGTTTAATGTCATCCTATTTCAGAAATGGTTAAATGTCTTAAGAACCCATGTTATGTCATCCTATTTAAAACAATCTTAGTATGACAATGAATGAAGACGTTGAGTACACCACCTTGTTTTCAAACTTTTCATTTTTTGAGTTTAACTGATATATTTATAATTATATGTCAGAATAAAAATAACTTGTAGATAATAGAATCTAAGTAATAATCAATCAGTGCATGTTAATGAATGTAGACTGTTTCCTGTACTTACCATAGATATAATGAAATGAAACAAGGCTAACTCATAGACAATTTAGATTCCAGACATACAGACATTATGTAACCTTTACAATAAGATCATCAATAGTCCTTTCATTTTTTTCATTTTTTTAACTTTGTATATTTCATGACACTAGTGAGACATCTTAAAGGCTTACAGATGAATGGGTTGTCCTGTTGGCCAGCTCTAACATCACAATATGAAAGCTACTATTGTACATTCAAATGTTTTTGTGTGGAGCAACCCTCCCTCTACCACTGATCTCTACTACTTCTGAGATTACTGTACCTTAGATAAAAGGGGATTCTCCAAAACATCACAATTTCAGACTCATATTTATATATGTCTTCCAGTTGCCCTTAATTTCCCAGAGTTTTGGGCACTAACACAATTAGATCTTGAAGCACACAATGGGAACCCAGGAACACAACAAATATTATTTTGTCTGAAATTTGGGATTATCACTAGAAATTTGATATAAATTTTTGAAATAATATATACTCATATAATGTTGAAATTATGGTCATCCATAATGATTATTTTACCACCATTAAATTATCACCTCTGGGTAATTATGCTTTACCAATATATTGAGTGTATGAATTTGATCAGGCCAAATTAAAACACATATTATGGAAATGTACATTTTGTAAAAGTATATGGGATATTTTATCATAAAATTTCAAAACTTATACAGTTGTTGAAGTCAATGTTTAGTAAATATTCACCATTCTCTCTCTCTTTCACTGTATATATATATATATATATATATATATATACATATACATGGGTCTACTTTGAAATCCAGATACCCAGAATATTGAAGTTAAAAATCCTGAGACGAAAATCACGAAACCATGGAAACTCAAAAGTGGATATTTATTACGGTAAGTATACACTTGGCCAAATGATGAGACTGGCACCGAGGTAACTAAACCCACCTAAATAAGGGGACTATGTGCCCACAACCCCTAGCTATATATAACAACTCCAGGTTCGCACTACAGTGGAGATAAGGGCATGTTGGCAAAGTGTATACTTACTCTTATAAAGATCCGACGTTTCAGTTTCTGCAGTTTCGTTATTTCATCTTGGGATTTTAAACATCGATATTCTGGGCTTTGGGATTTCAAAACAGACTGGTATATATATATATATATATATATATATATATATATATATATATATTTTTTTTTTTTTTAAGCATTATGATTCATACCACAGCTAGTAAAATAATATAGTATTTGAAGCTGGACTAATAGGAAATATGGAATTTTATAGGAAAATAAACACTGTTTGTTGGCAAAAGGCAAACATGAGTTAATATTGACATGTTTGATGAACAGATATGCTGTAATTAAATCAAAAGGTGCTTCAACAAAGTATTAGTTTAAGTGTGTGCACACACAACAAAGTATTAGTTTAAGGGTGTGCACACTTATGCAACCAGCATATTGTACATTTTTTATTTTTTATATTTTTCCCCTAACAGATTTGTTTGTTTTTCAATTGACTTGTACAGGTTACAGGTATATATATATATATATATATATATATATATATATATATATATATATATATATATATATATACTGGTTTTGATAAAAATGGAAAAATGTAATAGTATGTTCTAGCTGCATGTAGGTCTGAAGAAAATCAAGGAATGCAGATTCCCTTTGCATCAACATAAATCTCCTGACTTCCATGTGCTCATGGCTAGATTTAAATGCAGCTAATGTTTCTGCATTTTATTCTGAAAGTGACAATTTATTCCATAGTAGTGGAATAAAGTGAAATAAATAAGAATCCATTTAACTGTTTTGTTTATTTGTATATAAACAACTATCAAGGATGAAACAAGGACAATAAACATTTCCTTTAAGTAACCCCTATCCTACACTAAATAATTCCAAACTTTTGAAGATGTTTGTGTGTGTGTGTGTGTGTGTGTGTGTGTGTGTGTGTGTGTGTGTGTGTGTGTATATATATATATATATATATATATATATATATATATATATATATATATATATGGGTACATTTCAATCGACCGACAAGTCGGAAGACCGACATTCACTCCACCGACACATTAAAACATCGACAGCGCAAACACGGACATTTCATAGGTAAGACTTTTAAATTCGCTAATCAAGCGTACCATGGTTTAGGAAGTGTGGCAGTGTTATGCATGTGTGGTAGGCATGATTAGCGAAGTTTTTAACCTAGTTTTGTTTGTATAACTTCATTGCTAATCCAGGCCAGCTTTTTGGGGGGGAAAGTTCCCCTGCACCCTAGTGGCAGGAGTGTGCAGTTAGAACTTGTCTGATTGAAGACTGCTGGAACGGGGCTCAGTTTTTAGCTTTTTATTGGTTAATTGGTTAATTTGTTTAAATCAGTTTACTCATTTGCTACTGTTATATTAAAATAAAAATACACTTTATGCATTGCTGTTTAGCTAGGGTTAAACTATTCATGGCACCATAAAGTCTGCTCTTCAAATTTTCCCTTAGAACTAGCCAGGTTTTTAGTTTTCGGACTCAAATCTGTTTTTTTGAGCTCAGCATTTGTTCAGAACTCATTGTAAGCACTAAATAAGCTACAAATTACTACAACACTCAACTTTCCTTACTTGTCTAGAGGAAAACAGTTTTTAGTACTTAATAAATAAGCACCTATCTAGGCATGTCTAAGGGTCAGCTCCTGGTGTTTTCTCCTGCCTAACTGATGAATCTGGGCATCTTGGGGCAATGCAGCAATTGCCTCATATACACAGACAACCCTCTCCTCCTACCACCCAACACTACAACCTGTGAGAGATGCACTTATATAGCCAAACTGGAATCAAAGCTCTATTCAGCCAAGACTGGACTAGACAGTCAAGTAGAGAAGGTAAACACTTGCACCACACCGCAGTCATCACATAGTCCCTCGAAACCTACACCACCAAAGCACACACACAAAAACACAAAAGACACACCTACGTTAGCTGAGGATCTCAATAAAAATCTGCCCAAGCAACAGAGACCTCCAAAGCAGAAACGCAAGCAACCTCCACCCCCCAACACAACCCAAATAACACATAGCCCACAAACTCAGAGTGCCACTCAACCACAGCCCATAAGGCATAAAAACATACCCAACACTCTAGTCATAGGTGACTCTATAATCAGGCACACTGATGTTCCACTCACAGGTTAAACAAGGAGAAAGTTACTGTCAGCTGCCTGTCAGGTGCCAGGATCCACCACATAATGCAAGCACTCAATTCACTCCACAACAAGTCCAAATATGACTCTGTCATTGCCCATGTTGGTGTGAATGACTGAGATATACCTCCCTGGACTACATGAAAAGAGACTGGAGGAACTCTCTGATCTTGTAGCCCAGGCAGGTATGACCCTAGCCCTGAGTAGCATCCTGCCTTCACCCAGAATGATACCACAGTACAAGGAAAAAATGATTGACATGAACAATTGGCTAAGCTTCTGGTGTCATTCTAAGGGGATCCAGTATCTGTCTACCTGGGATGACATGATCGACAGACCACGATGCTTTGCCAGAGATGGTCTTCACCTTTCACCCTGGGCCTTCTTGATACTGGCTAAGGCTCTTGCCACCCCTATAGTGCCTTTTTTAGGCAAGATTCAAATGACAAATTCACCACTGTAACAGGTACAAGCAAGCAAAATCTGAGGGTAACGCTATTCAAGGCTAGAAGTCTAAACCTCAAAATGCACTCACTCGAGGCACTCCTTAAAATGGAGAACATCGACATCTGTGCAGTGACAGAGACCTGGGTCAAAGCTCCAGAGAGCACACCTGCATTACCAGGCTATAATTCATACCACATCTTTCGGCCACCTAACCTGGACCGAAACAATAAAGGCAGAGGCGTGTCCATATTCATTAAGGATATCCACACCTCCAGGCTAGTTGCTCAGCATAATGCAGCCGAGATTATCCAAGTACCACTAACTCTGAGCAAGACCACATTCCAAATTTCAGCTTGCTACAGATCCCCCACCATGCCCCAGGATTCCCACTCATTTCTTGATACATTGGAAAATATTAGGGTACAACCCAACACCCTAATAATGGGCAAATTCAACTACCCCACCATTAACTGGGAAAACTACTCATGTTCCAGCTCTTTGGCTCAATGTTTTCTGGAATTCATAAATTCCAATGCCTTGGATCAACTTACGCACACCCCCACCAGGCATAGCAATATCCTAGACCTGGTCATTACCAACATGGGTGACCAGTGTTCTACACCAGAGGTCAATTCCTCGTTGGTCAGATCCGACCACAAGCTAATCACCCTAGACATCCTCATCCCATCCCCACCCCCATTAGGGAAACCAATGTAAACAATTTCTCCAAAGCCAACTTCACACTTCTTAAGACAGAAGTGGAAAACTTCACGACACCCATGCAGATGGACAATAGAGGTACGACTGCTGAATCCTACACAGATGCACTTTATAAGCACTTACACAAGTGCATGGATCATGCAATCCCTAACAGAACCAAGATGCTATCCTCCAAAAAAATGAAGCCAGTCTGGTAGTCCCCTGCCATAAACAAACTCTACAACAGAAGAAAGTAACTGTTGCAAAAAAGAGTAAAATCCCATGACTGGAGGAACTCCCTGGTCAGCCTCAGTAAGAAGTTGAGATCCCTCATAAAAATCCTCCAAAGCTAGTTATGAAAACAAAATTGCCACTGATTCTAAAGACAGCCACAAAGCATTCTATAGCTATGTCAAGAATCTCAATGGCAACACTCAGAGATCTGCTCTGAGTTACAGCACAATGGCACTAAATATACAGAACCAACTGATATTGTCAACATCCTGGCAGATAGGTTCAGTGCTAACTTAACCGCCCCCTCACCC